>NC_134356.1:64805182-65010182 GCF_048569485.1 Anomaloglossus baeobatrachus
TGTCTCATGTGGGAGAGATGCAAATGCCACACCTGGAAAGAGGGTCATTTGCTGTCATAATGAGAAATTAAATTAAGAAACACTCTTGGGTGTTGCCAGCATGAAACCCGTTGTCGAATCCCCTCCTGTGGTGACTTTTCTGGATGGTTGCTGGCCATCAAGGATATATATACTCCACTTGAATATCCCAATACCCCCTTCCATCCCGTTATCCCTATACCGGACTATTGGAACAGTAAGTCCTGAGCTCAGGCCCCAAGGAGACATTTTTGATGTGAAGTGTGCATACATCCGTTAGCGTTATGTGCCAAACTAGGTTAGATAGGCTTCAGCTGTTTAGACAGGAACTGAACTTGTTCTTTCATTACACTGCAGTTGCTGTTAAAGCTTGGCACACGGGTAGCCTGCTGCTGTGTGTGGGGTGCAGGGAAAGGGGAGGTTAGTATTGCAGTAAAGTTTGTAAACCATTGTACTGACCCATTTATAGGTTCTTCTGTACACTCATTAATTTTCACCACCCAAATAGAGTCGTTTTTCACACCCTTGCATTAGGCAGAGCGCACATTAGGTAATATTGTTCTGAGATCTCCTGATACATTGGAAAGTGTCGCTAGGACAGCTGTCTCGGGTGTGTCACGGGTGACAGACAGTCATGTGGTGTATGGCAATAGAAGGTCACAGTGTTTGGCTGTGCAAAATGCTCAATGACTTTCTATTATTCCTGCTGTCAGTATTCAGTGTACTAGGTATCTCCTCTGCTGGGTTTTCATCCTTTTCCCTTTAGGACCCTGGGGAGCTCCTCTTCCCTTCAGCTGCTAATCATCTGTATTTCTCCTTGGGTTTAAATATTCTTATTTTCCCTGGACTTGCGCTGGTGATATTCAGTTCCTTCACAAGCTCTAGATGCAAGCAGGCGGCTTGCATTCATCTGTAGGATCGTTGCTGATCTTTGCTGAACTTCTTCATGAGGCATATGGAGATAAGTTGTTCATGCGCTTTCCCCATGTGTGTGCTCCCTGTGTCTTGTTTAGTGGGGTTGTTGAACAGTTCATCCCACCTGTTTCCTATCTAGTGCACAGCTATAGGGTCATCCTAGAATCAGGTATCCAGCTCAGCGCATAGGTGCGGAACCTACCGTGTTTTTCCAAAAATAAGACACAGTATTATATTTTTTTTGCATCCCAAAAAACAGCACTAGGGCTTATTTTTGGAGGAGGCCTTATTCTTGGAGAAACATGGTTGGGGTTAAGTTTATCCCCAAAAAAGCAGACCCCCCCACTTCCCAGGAGACTTATACTCACCAGACCCGGACGTCTGCGTGGCTCCCAGATCCTCCTGTGATCTCCGGTGTTTGCTGCACACCGTCCTTCCATGCTTCTGGCTGACACGCTGACATACACACACACAGCAGATCACAAACGCACAGCCAATCGCAGACACAGCAGATCGCAGACACTTACAGCAGATCGCAGACACACACAGCCCATCGCAGACACACACAGCCGATCGCACACAGACAGTCGATCGCACACACACACACACAGCAGATCGCACACTCAGCAGATCGCACACACACACATCATATCACATCCAGTGCTTCCGGCCGCAGGGATGATGAGAGCAAGTCACGTGTCCGACCGCAGGTCCTGTTCTGCAGGTCCTTGCGCTCTACCGCACAGCCTCTCAGGATTATGCTGGCGAGAAGAAATCGGTGTCGCTGGATGTGGTGAGTGTGTATGCGATCCGATGTGTGTGTGATCCGATGTTTGTGTGAGCGATCTGATTATGTGTGCGATCCGATGTTTGTGTGTGAGATCTGATTGTGTGTGTGAGATCTGATTGTGTGTGTGTGAGATCTGATTGTGTGCGTGTGAGAGATCTGATGTGTGCGGGGGTGCGAACACTTCAGGTCTTCTGCTCGGCGTCTGGGGGGTGCGATTGCGGGGTGCCCGTGGTGTATAATGAAGTGTCCTGCAGTATCTGTAACCTTTTTAGCTGCACGGACACTTTATTACTGAACCGCGACTAGGGCTTATTTTCAGGGAAGGGCTTGCTCCGAAAATGCTGAAAATCCCTGCTAGGGCTTAATTTGAGGGAGAGCTTATTTTTGGAATCTAGAGTCAAGAGGGACCCCAGGAGCCAGCGATAGGTTTGGTTACCATATCCCTCTTGCCTACACGCAGTGTTTCCCTTCTCTTTCGCCATTCGCATGGTGCTTCCCTCATGCCTAGCATGACAACAACACAGTGGACCTGGTCGTTCCTGGCCTTGAGTATGTTATATTCCCTTTGTGATCATCTCCGTGATTTACTTTGTACTACCTATTCCAATCCATTTTGATTACAAAAACCTAGTTCCCCGACATTGTCTGTTCTCGATCCTAATCTGCGACCGGCTGTATTCCGATAGTAATAGCTTCTCCGGTTCACAAAAGCATAGAACAAATTTGACTCAAAGGATGCGGAAATCTTGCTAAGTTATCAAAAAAGTCATGACTTTATTTTATCTGCTCTTTTTCTCCGGAAAGGAAAGGGTAAATCAGGAGCAGCATATTGCTACCGAACTGGAGGAATCTTAATAACAAGATGCATAAAAGCGCTTTGAAATGCATAAGTAAGCAGAATTTTCTCCTTCGAAAGTGACAGTAATATACAATATTTAATTATAAAGCTATTGATTTTGTGCAGCGAGAGCCCAGAAAGTTTACACAATATTTATTTTTTGTTGTAAAGAAATATCGATGTTACATTTGGAGTTATTCTTTCCGGCATGGTTTATGAATGTTATTTTGGTTTTTATTTACTTATTTCCTTTCTCAAAGAGTTTTGCTACCAGACTAATGGCACAAGAGGGTTTCGAGAAGTCCCTCTACACCGAGCAACGACCGATCTGAATATTTTACCTTATTAGAGTGGAAAGGAAACTTAGATAGAAATGTTTCCCTTGTAGATCCCAAGAGAGGGATAAAGCCATTCTTTATAAAGAGTCTAAGTTGAGGACGTTTGGATTAATAACATTTGGACATAGAATAAATCTGATACGTTTCTTTGTTTGCAATGAGCTTTTATAAGTGGCATGCAAAAAAATAAAAAAAAATAAGAGTACAAAATTGTCCTCCAAAATTAATTGTAAGTTCCAAAACATTATTATTATTATTATTATTATTATTATTATTATTATTAGTATAGTGATGTGAAAATTGATTCAATGAGAAGCGGATTTCTGTTTACATATTTGAAAAGTTTGCAATTTAATTCACGCAAATCGCCCCTAAAATTACCATTTTGCACAATGCATAGGATTGCATCAGCCATTGAAGGGTTCCATGTTCTCAGGCTTTTCCATAATACTATTGTTATGATCCAGGACGGCTTTTCCCTGCTGTGGTTACATCCAGTTCTGGCCTGGTCATGTCAGGGGCTAATTTTCCTTGCCTTGTTCTAGATCCCAGGACACTATATCTTACCTATGAACCTATGGTTCAGTGCCAGTTATATTTCTGCCTTGCAGCTTGTATACTGGCTCTGATGAGTGTCCCCGATCTGTCCTGCCTCCCTACTACTGTGTCCTGACCTGTACCCTCCCCCGTTCATCTGTCTGTCCCGATCCCTGACTTCCCGCTCCTGTCTGTTGTTTGTGTTTCCCTCTGCATACCTGATCTCTCGACTTCCCACTTCGGTTCTGTTTTCTGACTTGATTTTGATCCTCCCTTTGCAGTGACTTGACTTTCCTAGCTAGACCCTGACTGTTTGACTACTCTATTGCCCCCTGGTGGTTTGCCTGTTAACTGCCTGCTGAAGTTACTCTGCTGTACTTCAGCTGACTTTCCGTTACTGTGTTACTTTGTCTCTCCCTCACTACTCTGCTGCCACCTAGCGGGGAATACGCTGTACTACGCCTTACTAGCCTTTGTACCCCGTGGCAACTATGCAGCTATCACTGCACATGGCATAGCACAGCCAATCAGAAAAGACTATCAATGCCAGTATGAAAGCTGAGGCAGGGAATGTAGCAGCCACTTTAGAGTGATTTAAGATAGTGAAAAAAAATCAGTATTCATAGCTCAGTAATATAGATAGGAAGAGAAAATCTAAAATATTGGACAAATGTTTGACACATTAATGTATTGTACAACTGCAGCAGTAAAGATGATTAATGTAGTACTCTATGAAAAGGGGTATGCTCACACTGTCGTATACAAACAATTGGTCCCATTTTCATCCAGAAATCACCCTTGGTATTCCGTATGTAATGCGAGTGTGCAATATTTTTCTTGTCCTCCATATGTAATGCGTTTTTTTTCACAGCAAATATTATTCAACACACATTTATAGAACCATTTACAGTGTTCTATGCTACAGAATGGTAATGTATCTGTAAAACATGGACGGAATACGGATGATCCGTGTGGCATCCATTTTTTTTTTTCTCGATCACAGGCTTAAATAGGTGAGTCTCATCCATTTGCTGCAATTTTTCATCAGGCAAAATACAGCTGAGAAACAAAAAAATTGCAGTCATGAGTCATGAAATAAGATGGGTTTGAGCGCAATTCCTTTTTTCTCGCATTGCGGTCATCCAAGTTATACACTTGTGTGAACGAACCCTAATACAGAGATTCAATTCATAGAGGGAGAGATACAGCGGGTAAAATGTGTATGGAACACATCACCAATTTTGTAAGGAAATATATTTCTAAAGGTGCTATTAGCATAAACTTCTCTCCAGATGTTGGTAACAACTCATCCAATCCACAAAGGAACAGAAAGCAAACTATAGATGTCCATAAATGAAGTTATGTGTAATAAAGAGAAATGACACAGGAAAAAGTATTGAACGCGTTTGCTGAAATTTAATTAATACTTTAAAACTTTGTACAAAAGCCTTTGTTGGTGATGACAACTTCAAGACGCCTCCTGTATGGATAAACTAGTGGCATGCATTGCTCAGGTGTGATTTTATCCCATTCTTCCATATAAACACTTGTCAAATTCTGAAGGTCCTGTGGGCTCTTTCTTTGAAGTTTGAGCTTTGGTTCCTTCATAGATTATCTATTGGATTAAAGTCAGGGGATCGGCTCGGCCATTCTAGCAGCTTTACTTTCTATCTCTGAAACCAATTGAGAGTTTCCTTGGCTGTTTGTATGGGATCATTGTCTTCATGAAATGTCCACCTTGTTTCATCTTCATCATCCTGGTAAATAGCAGCAGTTTTTTTTTTTTATCAAGAATGTCTCTGTACTTTTATTCACTCATCCTTTCTTCAATAATATGAAGTTTGCCAGTGCCGTATTCTGAAAGATAGCCCCACACCAGGATGTTCACACCTCCAAATATCACTGTTGGTATGGTTTTTGGGGTGGAAGTATTTGGCATCTAAAAAGTTCAATTTTGATCTCATCTGACCAGACTAAATTCTCGAATATTTCACAGGCTTCTCTAAATGCTGCTGAAAAAACGTTAAACGTTCTTGAACATGCTTTATGTAGAGCAATGGAGTCTTGCGTGGTGACCGTGCATACAGGTCATGGAGGTTGAGTGCATTACTTATTCTTTTCTGTTAAACAATTGTACCTGCTGGCTCCAGGTTTTTTTGTAGCTCTCTATGGGTGGTCATTGGCTCTAGGAAAACTCTTCTGATAACTCTTTCACACCTCTGAAATCTTGCGTGGAGCACCTGGTCATAGCAAAGTTTATGGTGAAATAGTGATCTTTTCACTTCCGAATTATGTCCCTTACACTTCTCACTGGAAGCGTCACTAGCTTAGAAATTGTTCTGTAACCAATAGGAATGAACAAACCCAAACTGTGAAGTTTGAGATTCGAACCGAATACCAGCTGTCCAGGTCTGGAATTCGAACATGAACTAAGAAAAGGTCCATGTCTAAGTTTGGACTTCAAAGTGGAGAAGGAGAAGGGGTTAAACCCGCGCAATCCGCCAGATAAATTCAGAGGAGATGTTGATAATTCAGAACATTCTTTTATTCCATGGGTCTACGCGTTTCAAGGTCTGTGACCTCTTCTTCAGGACCAGTAAATCAACACTACATGTACATACAAATGAATCTCTTTTATACCTGTGGTAACCACAAAGTACCGCCTCCCGACACTTTGAAAAAAGTCAGAATCTGTCAAAAACGCTGTATCATGCATGCAGATTTTTTTTTTTTTTTTTTTTCTTTCCCTTCTGACTTTTTTCAAAGTGTCGGGAGGCGGTACTTTGTGGTTACCACAGGTATAAAAGAGCTTCATTTGTATGTACATGTAGTGTTGATTTACTGGTCCTGAAGAAGAGGTCACAGACCTTGAAACGCGTAGACCCATGGAATAAAAGAATGTTCTGAATTATCAACATCTCCTCTGAATTTATCTGGCGGATTGCGCGGGTTTAACCCCTTCTCCTTCTCCACTTTGATCTGCAAACACGTGGGGCCGCTGCAGCCGCCATTATCTGATGCTATCTATGGTGGTTGTGACCTCTCACAACCTGAATCGGTGAGTGTATTTTGATATATGCTAAACCGTATGTGTAATCTGGTAAAACCCTATCAGCGCTTCTCTTTTCTAGTTTCCATATTAAGTTTGGACTTCGGGTAAAGTTCTTATGTTAATAAAGTTTATTGGAAGGCTGCAGTGCAGTCAATCAACAGACTTTATTGCATGCGGCAGTTGTCTGTCCAGTACCACAAACAATTAAGATTACAAAAGTGACTTGAGTTCCCTGTTTTTTTCATAACCAGCTTAGGTAAAACAGACAACTATGAGCTGCAGCCCTCATCTGTCTGCTTTAACTTGGCTGGTTATTGAAAATAGAGGGGTTATCCCAGGGGTTAGTGATGAATAGGCAACTATCAGACACCCTCATTACTAACCCAGCAAGTGTAAAGTAAAAAAAAAACACAGGAAAAAAATTGTCAGCTCACATCAAGCCCCGGGGTTAGTAATCAAGAGGCGTCTATCCAACACCCCCATTACTAACCCAGTAATCCTCCCTCAATAAAAGCACAACGGAATTTTTTTTTTTTACTTGAATAAACACTCCCCCACACACTCGATCACCAATTTATTAATAACAAAAATCCTTGTGGTTCAGACGTAATTCAATTGGTGAATTAAAATTTCCCCACTCTTTCTCGTTCACCAATTTATTACCTCAAAATAGATCCTGGAAGTTCTGATGTAATTCAAAGTGGAATGTCCCTTGACGTCCATCGATTTTTATGGAGCTGCATTCTAAGAACGTTCTCAGAACAAGACTGCGTAGGTCACTGCCGGTCAGCAGCAGCTTAGAATTTCTCAAGAGGGGTGACATGAGTAACTCCTGCAACTTTGTCCTGAGAATGTTCTCAGAACAAGGTTCCATAGGTTACTGTCACACCAGGGCAATCGGGAAGAGCTGGGTAAAGCTCCAGAATTGGTGCATCTAGTGGATGTGCCACTTCTGGGCCAGCTATCGGTTCCTATTTTCAGACTGAAGGGGCAAAATAACCATGGGCCTTCTCACGCTAATAATACCAGCCACCAGCTGTCTACTTTACCTTAGCTGGCTAGCAAAAATAGGAAGAAGCCCATGCAATTTTTTTAAATTATTCAAATAATTTATAAAAATGGCATGAGATCCTCTCTATTTTTAATAACAGGCCAGGGTAACCAGAACTCTAAAAGTTACAGCCCAAAGTTGTTTACTTTACCTGGTTATTAAAAAAAGGTGGGAACCCACATTATTTTTTTTCTTAATTTATTTCCTATCCACATTTGTTTGCAGAGCAACTGCCCCCGTTTTGGTTCCTTTTGCCATTACTACAACCATTTTACAGCACACAAGTTCGGGTCTCCATTGACTTATAAGGGGTTCGGCATCCGGGGTTAAGTTTGGATGCAGAACCAAACTTTTGTTTAAAGTCCAGCCGAACCTATTGAACCCAAACATCCAAGGGTCTGCTCATTACTACTAACCAATGCCATCAGTACCTCAATGTGTGTGCATGATGTAGGACGAGGAGACTGCCACCACAAAGGGACAGTCGGGTCCCAAACGCTCCAAGCTACGGGGACCCAACCAGAAGAAGGAAGATGGTGAGGCGCCGGACCGGAGAGAGGAGGCATAGGACCGGAGAGCAGCAACACCCATTGGACAAGGACGGTCCCTTAGTTGAGTATTAGAAAAGTGTTTTTTATGTTCTACAGAGCAGCCTGGGCTCATATACAGTATTCTAGAATACAGTATATAAGAGGTCAGTGGTGCTGGCTAGTGATGAGCGAGTACTAAAAAGCTCGGGTGCTCGAGGCTCGGGCCGAGCATCCCAAGATACTCGTGTACTCGGCCCGAGCACCGAGCCCAATGTTATCCTATGGGAGACCCGAGTATTTTTATGAAATGACCCCCGGCAGCATGTAGAAACCCTAAAAATGTCACAAAAGTCTCAGAAGAGTGCTCAAATGACATGGCAACAGCATGGGGAAGATCCCTTGAAGCATTTATCACTCAAAAGTCACAGCTGTGAACAATTTTGTCCGCGTTTTACGCCATTTTTACGGACTCACCAGAAAACCTTCCAAAATGACACCAAAATGAATTTTTATGGCGGAAATGTTAAGGGCACATACCCAATAGTGAGATAGAGCTGGTGTATGTTACATTTGGAGATTACATGAAAGATTTTACGTGAAAACATTGTGTGGCACTTCGATGTCCCTGAGAAGAGACGTACATGAAGGCCTCTTGAGTCTAATGTGCCCATTTTGAGGAAGTGGGTCCATTGTAGTATAGCCCTTTGGCAGGGCAGCCAAAAATTTGGAGGCTCCACGTTGTCCCTGGATAGAGACGCGCATGAGGGCCTGTAAACCTGAAGTGCCCATTGTAAGGAAGTGGGTCTATTGTAGTATAGCCCTTTGGCAGGGCAGCCAAAAATTGGGAGGCTCCACATTGTCCCTGGATAGAGACGTGCATGAGGGCCTGTAAACCTGAAGTGCCCATTGTAAGGAAGTGGGTCTATTGTAGTATAGCCCTTTGTCAGGGCAGCCAAAAATTGGGAGGCTCAACGTTGTCCCTGGATAGAGACGTGCATGAGGGCCTGTAAACCTGAAGTGCCCATTGTAAGGAAGTGGGTCTATTGTAGTATAGCCCTTTGGCAGGGCAGCCAAAAATTGTGAGGCTCCACGTTGTCCCTGGATAGAGACGTGCATGAGGGCCTGTAAACCTGAAGTGCCCATTGTAAGGAAGTGGGTCTATTGTAGTATAGCCCTTTGGCAGGGCAGCCAAAAATTGGGAGGCTCCACGTTGTCCCTGGATAGAGACATGCATGAGGGCCTGTAAACCTGAAGTGCCCATTGTAAGGAAGTGGGTCTATTGTAGTATAGCCCTTTGGCAGGGCAGCCAAAAATTTGGAGGCTCCACGTTGTCCCTGGATAGAGACGCGCATGAGGGCCTGTAAACCTGAAGTGCCCATTGTAAGGAAGTGTGTCTATTGTAGTATAGCCCTTTGGCAGGGCAGCCAAAAATTGGGAGGCTCCACATTGTCCCTGGATAGAGACGTGCATGAGGGCCTGTAAACCTGAAGTGCCCATTGTAAGGAAGTGGGTCTATTGTAGTATAGCCCTTTGGCAGGGCAGCCAAAAATTGGGAGGCTCCACGTTGTCCCTGGATAGAGACGTGCATGAGGGCCTGTAAACCTGAAGTGCCCATTGTAAGGAAGTGGGTCTATTGTAGTATAGCCCTTTGGCAGGGCAGCCAAAAATTGGGAGGCTCCACGTTGTCCCTGGATAGAGACGTGCATGAGGGCCTGTAAACCTGAAGTGCCCATTGTAAGGAAGTGGGTCTATTGTAGTATAGCCCTTAGGCAGGGCAGCCAAAAATTGGGAGGCTCCACGTTGTCCCTGGATAGAGACCTGTTAGGTTCTTAGTGCCTCCGTGCTTGCATTTAAAAACCGCACGTGTGTGCCTGTTGGTGGCAGCGTTCAGGTGCACTTGTGTGCATTTTGCACAAACTTGGATATAACGCACAAGTCTAGTGAATACACATCAGCACAGCATTGCAAAATACGCAAGGGCGTTGGCAACGAACAAGGAAGTGGACGTGATGGTGGTGCAGGCAGAGACCGAGGTCGTGTGCAAGCTCTAATTTCGCCACAACAAAGGGCCACATCTACTCGCTCGCACGTCCTGTCCCAAATTCTTGGGGACCGCAGCAGTACACCGCTCTTGAACCAAGACCAGTGTCAACAGGTTGTTAGTTGGATAGCGGATAATGCTTCCAGTCAGATTGGCACCACCACAAACACTCTGTCTTCCACACGGTCAAGTGTCAGTAGCCGTGATACTGCACCGCACATTTCAGAACCTGATCCTCCTTCCTACCACCAGGCCGAGTACACGTCCACGGACATTACTGATCCCACACTTGGACACTCGGAAGAGCTGTTCACGTTTCCATTCACACATTCTGGCCTCTCGCCAGCTCCTGTTGAAGTGGGCCATGACGAGATTGTATGTACAGATGCCCAAATATTTGAGCAGCCACGTTCTCACAAAGTTGGCAACGTGTCTCAACAAGGGGTGGACGATGATGAGACACAATTGTCAGGAAGTCAGGAGGAGGAGCAGGGTGCGGAAGAGGAAGACGACGTGGTGGATGATCCAGTAACTGACCCAACCTGGCAGGAGGATATGCAGAGCGAGGACAGCAGTGCACAGGGGGAGGGAGGCGTAGCATCCCAACAGGCAGTAAGAAGCAGGGTGGTGGCCCCAGGCAGACGTCAGGCAACCATTCCCCGGAACAACAACACGACACAAGGTGCCTGTACAAATGTTAGGTCTTCCCGAGTCTGGCAGTTTTTTAAGTTGGCTCCAGATGATTCTAAAAAGGCCATTTGCAACACCTGCCATGCCAGCATCAGCAGGGGTACCAAAACTAGCAGCCTGACCACCACAAGCATGATCAGGCACATGTCAGCCAAGCACCCGACTTTGTGGGATGTACAACAGAGTCGAGGAGCAGTGCTTGCTGATGTCACTGCTACGTCTTCGCTTGTTGTGCATGCGAGCCAATCCCCTGTCCATGCTGCCCGCGAACAAGCCTCCTCCGGCCCTGCACCTGCAGTTGCCCACGCAGAAATAACACCATCATCAAGCATGTCCTTGTCCCAGCGCAGCGTTCAGTTATCCATTCAGCAAACCTTTGAACGCAGGCGCAAATACACTGCCAACGCCCCACATGCCACACTTCTAAATGCTAACATTTCGCGACTGCTTGCGCTGGAAATGTTGCCTTTTAGGCTGGTGGAGACAGAAGCATTCCGCCACCTGATGGTGGCAGCTGTCCCACGTTACTCGGTCCCCAGCCGCCACTATTTCTCCCGGTGTGCCGTCCCCGCATTGCATAACCATGTGTCACAAAACATCACACGTGCCCTGAACAACGCTGTTTCAGCCAAAGTCCACCTAACCACAGACACGTGGACAAGTGCTTGTGGGCAAGGCCGCTACATCTCGTTGACGGCACAGTGGGTTAATATTGTGGAAGCTGGGACCCAGTCTGAGCGAGGGACGGAAATCGTCCTTCTGACATCAAGTTTTGCAGGCCCTACCTCAGTCAGGGTTTCACCCACACTCTACAGCTCCGGAATGTCATGCTCCTCAGCCTCCTCCTCCTCCTGCGCATCCTCATCCACTTTACCCTCCACACCAGTCCCAAGCTGGAAGTGTCGCGGGCGGAGGAGGGGACGCTGCGCTCTCCCACTGCTCGGGTCCGGCTGCCGCTGCTCTACGGCTGCTGCTGCTCGGTGGCTTGAGCGATGGCCGGATCCCGGGGACTCGAGCGGTGATCTTCGCCCGTGAGTGAAAAGGGGTGGTTTGGGGTTTGGGGATATTGTCCGTGACTCCACCCACGGTTGTGGTGATTGTGTGGACACCACCGCTGCTCTGGACGGGGATCCCGGGAGCCTGTGACAGTGAACAGCTTTGTTGTTATTTCTCCCCTCCGTGGGTAGGCGGGTTGGTTGTCCCGGGGCCCGGTGATGGGGTAGAGATGGATGACAGGAAGGTTGCGGGGCCTGATGAGGTGCAGGGTCGCAGGGGCAGCGCTGTGCCGCACGGCACGGAGGTACTCACTCAGCTCAATGATGATGACACAGTTCACGGTAAAACAAGTGGCTGCATGGACGGGTCCCTCGGACGGCTGTGGTTGTTCCTCCCTGCAGGTTAGTGATGACTGTCTCTCCCTGCACCTAAGTTCAGTGTTGGTAGCGATGGGTTCCCACCGGTAACCCGCTCCCCAACCTGGATATGGGCCGGAGGAGCCCCTTTTGCCTACAGGCACTGGCCCTGGGAGACGGTTACCCTTAGCGGTGGCGGTGTCTCCCCTTCACGGTTGGACGGTTGCCTTCTATCGGGACTTGGCTGTTTGGAAACCCGGAGGTCCCCTTCACTAACGGATTTGGCAAATTCACGGCGACTCCAAGCCTTGCCGGGATCCGAAAGGCCCCTGCCAATGGTGCTGGCTTCTCTTTGTATACCGGTCCGGTACCGCCGGGTCACCACCCGTCCACGGTCCTTACGGCAGACTCCAATCGGCCTCCACTGCAGACGGTCACCACATCCTGCCAACCTTGCTGTCCTGTCCGGGCCACACACCCGGACCAACTTCAGGCTCTTTGCTGTCACTTTTCTCCTCTCTACTACTTTCCTCCTTCCACTTCCTTAGCTTAACTCTCACTGCCTGTGTTTTCCCTCCTCCAGGACTGTGAACTCCTTGGTGGGTGGAGACCAACCGCCTGGCTCCACCCCCTGGTGTGGACAACAGCCCCTGGGGAAGGCAACAAGGATTTTGTGTTTTGACTATGATGTGCCTGCAGGGAGTGTGGGGTGTGTAAGTGTTGTGCTCTGTGGCCCCTGGCTTGTCCAGGTCGAAACAGAAGCACTGCAGCACTGCCTCGGCGAAGCGGCAACAGGCTGTGCTGAAGCTAATCTACATAGGTGACAAACCCCACAATGCAGAAGAGGTGTGGACAGCTCTGAAACAGCATGCAGATCACTGGTTCACACCTCTGAACCTAAAGCCAGGAAAGGTTGTGTGTGACAATGGCCGGAACCTGGTGGCGGCTTTGAGGCGAGCCCAGCTGACACATGGTCCATGCATGGCCCATGTGCTCAACCTCGTGGTTCAGCGGTTTCTAAAGTCATACCCAGAGCTGTCTGATCTGCTGGTAAAAGTTTGCCGCCTGTCTGCACATTTTCGAAAGTCACCTACTGCTTCAGCCGGCCTTGCCGGCTTTCAGTGCCATTTGCATCTTCCGGCTCATAGACTGGTGTGTGATGTCCCCACGCGTTGGAATTCAACTCTGCACATGTTGGTCAGGATATGTGAGCAGAAGAGGGCAGTTGTTGAATACCTGGATCACCTAAGCCGTAGGGAAATGGGTCAAACTCCACACATAACACCTGAGGAGTGGAGATGGATGTCCGACCTATGTACATCCGCCAAAACTTTGAGGACTCCACCAAGATGATGAGCGGCGATGACGACATTATTAGCGTCACCATACCGCTTCTCTGCCTTCTAAAATGGTCTCTGCTCAAAAACAAACATGATGCATTGCAGGCGGAGCGCGATGAGTTGGAGCAAGAAACAGTAGTGGGTGTGGGTGATAACACACAGCCCAGCCTCGTCTCATCACAACGTGCAGTGGAGGACTATGACGAGGAGGAGGATGAAGACATGGAGCAACTCTCCGGCCAAATTGAGGATATGACATGCAGTCATATCCTCGGTTCAGCGTGGCTGGCCAGAGGACAGGGTAGATGATGAGGAGGAGGAGGAGGAGGACAGTATGTTCAGTCATCGTGTTGGTCAGGATACTGAAGTGATGGCTGTTAAGAGTCTGGCGCACATGGCTGACTTTATGGTAAGCTGCCTGTCTCGTGACCCTCGCGTTAAGAACATCTTGGCCGGCAATCATTACTGGTTGGTAACACTGTTAGACCCACGCTAAAAGGAGAACTTTATGTCTCTTATTCCCGAGGCGGAGAGGTCAGGCAAAATGCAGCAGTCCCAGAAGGCCATAGTCACGGAAGTAGGCAAAGCATTCCCCTCACAAAACGCTAGCGGCATAGGTCAGGAATCAGTGGACAAACAAGGCGTACAGCCGAGAGGGGCACAAGTCCAATCCGCCAGAGGTAGGGGAACAGTCTTTAAGATGTGGGACAGTTTTCTCAGCCCCTCACATACCACAGCCCCTGAGGTGCGGGGTAGTGCCACAAGAAATCCTAAGTTTGCCCAGATGCTCAAGGAGTACCTTGCAGATCAAACAACTGTACTCCGACATTCCTCTGTGCCTTACAATTAATGGGTATCCAAGCTGGACAAGTGGCATGAATTGGCTCTCTACACCTTGGAAGTCCTGGCCTGCCCTGCCGCTAGCGTTTTGTCAGAGCGTGTTTTTAGTGCTGCAGGTGGAATCATTACAGATAAACGCACCCGCCTGTCAACTGAAAATGCTGACAGGCTGACTCTGATCAAGATGAACAAGGGTTGGATTGGGCCAGACTTCACCACACCACCAGCAAATGACAGCGGAATTTAAAGTTTGTAACGGGAATTTGCCATGTACCTCCACTCACCCATGGTAACACACTTCTGGACTTTGGCTAATCGCTGGACTGCTCCTCCTTCTCCTCATGCGCCATCATGATGACCGTTACAATAGTTAGGCCGTTGTTTCAGGTATACCCCCAGTGGTAAATTTTTTCACCCATTCTTTCAGAATGGGCATTACAACGACAGGAGACCCGCTCCGTTGCAATGGGAACAATGTTTTGAGGCCCTCATGCACATCTCTATCCAGGGACAATGTGGAGCCCCCAACTTTTTGGCTGCCCTGCCTAAGGGCTATACTACAATAGACCCACTTCCTTACAATGGGCACTTCAGGTTTACAGGCCATCATGCACGTCTCTATCCAGGGACAATATGGAGCCTGACGCTGCCACCGACAGGCACACACGTGCGGTTTTTAAATGCAAGCACGGACGCACTAAGAACCTAACAGGTTTTTAGGAGCGACAATTACTGAGAAGTCTGACACTATCAGCCACTGCTGACTGACGTGTATTATACACTAGACTTGTGCATTATATAATAGTTTGTGCAAAACGTGCACCTGTACGCTGCCACCGACAGGCACACACGTGCGGTTTTTAAATGCAAGCACGGACGCACTAAGAACCTAACAGGTTTTTAGGAGCGACAATTACTGAGAAGTGTGACACTATCTGGACTGTTTTAGACTGTGTACACCAGCCCCAGATATGATGAAGGCTGGTATACGGTCACCACTAGGAATGGCTATATACCCTGCCTGCCTGCCTGCCTGTATACTGCTACAATAGTCCTGACAAGAACTCTTCTGGTCACTAGCCTGTATTTCGACCTGGCTATACCCTGCCTGTATACAGCAACAATAGTCCTGAGAAGGACTCTGCTCCTGTACTCCGACCTGGCTATACCCTGCCTGCCTGTATACAACTACAATAGTCCTGAGAAGGACTTCTGGTCACACTGTTTGCAGCCCTGCTACGGAAAAACTATAAAGGGCCACAAACCTTTCCCTGAAGCAGCAACACTCTCCCTGCACTGACTGTCTGGATGGCTGTGTGCAGAGCACAGCGCGCCCGCCGGTATAAAGGCTCGGTCACGCTGTGCAGGCCGGCCAATCACTGCAATTCCACAACTAACAGGGCTGTGGCATTGCAGTGGTCTGCCAGCCAATCCCTGCATGAGGGCTGGCTCTCAAAAGAGCGCCAACATGCAGGGATGAAGACCACGAGTACAGCACGAGTATCGCGAGATTACTCGGTCCCCGCCGAGTAGCCCGAGTACAGTGATACTCGTGCGAGTACCGAGTAGTAACAAGCATACTCGCTCATCACTAGTGCTGGCCATAGCTTATAGTCGCCAAATCTGGTGACAGGTTCCCTTCTAACATTTTTGACTAAAATGACACAGGTGGAATGTTGTAACACCCGAACCAGAAGCCACCAAATTTACAAAGCTGTGCCTGATCAGCCACAAAGGGCCGCACAGTCATCGGTATGGATCTAGACCCCAACCAATTATATATTTATGGGTTCATTCTAAGAAAAGGTGATGAAGATGCTTAGGGAAAGCAATTTTAAGTCCTACTTATGAGTTAGTAGTACTTAGTAGTTCTAATATATTCTGTACACCTGTAGACGCCAAATCTATAAGCTCAAAGTTTGTGCATAGGATAAGCCATAGGGGACATGTTCCTGTGTCGTGATTTACGTGGCTTATCAAAACGTAATGCCATTATTCTTTATAAGTCCTTTGTGACTTGTTACTAAGAAATACAGGAGATATCCAATTAAATGGATTATTGTACAATGTAAAACAAAACAAATCTTTTTGTTCTTCAAGTCATGATCAGAAGAATCCAGGCTAAGCTTGATTACATAGCCGCCGCTCTACGGCTGACGGGGGAGATTGCACACAAATACAAATCTGATACATTTATGTTCTACAAATCTTAAAGGACCCACAGATCAAAAAGATCAAGAACATAAAGTGAACGCTGTCTTCAGTGTATCTGTGATACTGGCAGCCAGCTGGATGTAGTGACAGCAATATAACTGAGGAAACAGCATCTGGAACCCACAATAAGACTTGCTGCAAGATGGGACCTTTGAAGTCTATAAATGCTACACTTTGCAAAAAACCAAAGGAGATAGAACGCTTTTGACTTTTTGCAATCTACCCAATGCCGGATAGAAATTTTAGATGTCGGCATAGGCGGCATGCTGACCCAAGTGCTGCCTCTTGTGCAAATCATGGCAACACTGCAAAGAAGGAAATATCATTCCCAAAGCTTTATACTGGGCTATAGGAAAAAATAATACAAAAAATATTCAGCATCTGCCTCAATGGGAGATTAGCAGCTGTTCCCTCTCCTGACATGTTTGCTTTATTAAATTACTAGCTGTACTACCCGGCTTCGCCCGGGTTAATAACTGCTGTTAACAAAATAGAATGTATTAACAAAAATGTATTCTGCACACAAACCACAAAACAAATAGATAGAAATGTAATTATAATGTCTGTCTCCCCCTCTGTATATATCTCTCTGTCTCTCTCTCTATCTCTTTGTCTGTCTGTCTCTTTCCCTGTCTGTCTCTGACTGTCTCTGTCTCTTTCTCCATCTGTCTCAATCTCTTTCCCTGTTTGTCTATCTATCGCTTTCCCTGTCTGTCTATCTATCTCTGTCACTTTCCCTGTCTGTCTCTTTCCCTGTCTGTCTCTTTCCCTCTCTTTCCCTGTCTGTCTCTTTCCCTCTCTTTCCCTATCTGTCTCTTTCCCTGTCTGTCTCTTCCCTCTTTCCCTCTGTCTCTTTCCCTGTGTCTGTCTCTTTGTCTGTCTCTTTACCTGTCTTTGTCTGTCTGTCTGTTTCCCTGTGTCTGTCTCTGTCTCTTTGTCTGTGTCTGTTTACCTGTCTGTGTCTGTCTCTTAACCTGTCTCTCTCTTTCCCTCTCTTTCCCTGTCTGTCTCTTTCCCTGACAGTCTGTCTCTTTGTCTGTCTCTTGTGTCTGTCTCTTACCCTGTCTATGTCTGTTTCTTACCCTGTCTGTGTCTGCCTCTTTCCCTGTCTGTGTCTGTGTCTTTCCCTGGCTGCATTGTGACACGCCAACATTCCATATAAGGGCGTGGCTGCGCATTCTTCTGAAGTTCTGGCTGCACTGTGGCTCCCAGCTCTATTCGCTTTAATGGAGGCAGGTTTTTTGGTGAATAACTGTAAAGCGCGGGGTTAAAATTTCCCCTCAAAATATAGCCTATGATGCTCTTGGGGTCCAGAAGTGTGAGTGTGCAAAATTTTGTGGCTGTAGCTGCGACGGTGCAGATACTAATCCCGGACATACACACACACACACACACACACACACACATGCACGCTCACACACACACACACACACACACACACACACACACACACACACACACAAACACACACACACACAAACACATATTCAGCTTCATATATTAGATTATATTTCCCATAATATATCAATTCTGATGCACCTTTTCTTCATTTTGCTGTTAATCTATTAACCCTTCTAGAAATGTATGAATAAACTGACTAACTTGGTGTCACTACACCCACACTGTCCAATCAGACTGGTAACATTCTGTTTTAACAATTGTAATTGTAACCCCTGTGGTTTAGGAGGCATCACTGAGGAATGGAACATTGCAGATTTGTAAGAATGAATAATTTTATAGTGAATTAGCTGTAGTACCCGGCATTGCCCGGGATAGTAACTAAGTCTCTCTCTTTCTGTCTGCCTTCCACTCTCCCTCTTTCCCTCTCTCCCACTCTACAACTGTCATACTAGGTACGGGCGACTACCAAGCGAACTGTCAAAGGGAAGGGAAACCCTGTGTCTAGGGAAAGAGAAGATGATAACACCTGACCAAACCTACTCCTGGTCCCTGGGGTCCCTCACCACCCTAGATAGGTTCCGCACCTATGTGCCGAGCCTGACCCTAGGTTTCGCTAGTGCTGGACCCTAAGTAGGCAATGGATGGGATGAGCTCTTTGTCAACCCCACTAAACACTATAGACGACACAAGGAGGACACACAGGGGGGAAATACGTGAACTACTTATCTACAGATAACACACGGAGAAGTTCAGAAGTTCAGCAAAGTTCAGCAACAATATCACAGATGAGTAGAAGCAACCTGCTTGCAATCAAGGTTTGAATGAACTGAAAATATCACCAGCAACAGTCCAAGGAAGGAAAACATCAGTCAGGCAGATGACAGTGCACATGTGCAGGAGTCCAATGGAGGTCTCGTCCAATGGAGGCCTCTCTGTGATTGACGCCAGACGTGTCATGAACGTGGCTGGGCAGGAGGACGGAGATCGCAGAAGATGTAGAAGGCGCCGGTCCTGAGAGCAGGGATACCCATTGGTCCGATTTGCCTCCTAGGTGAGTATTATAAAGGTGTTTTTTTAAGCTATACAGAGCGGCCTGGGCTCTTATATACAGTATTCTGGAAGCCTGTATATAAGAGCCTACTGGTGGTGACCGCAGCCTATAGGGGCCAAATCTGGTGACAGGTTCCTTTTAAATGTCCCAGAATAGAGGAAGCAAAATGTCTCAACAACATGTGCCTGATAATTACTGGTAATTGCTAACATTACTAACTGAAGTATTGGTGGCTTAGTGGTTAGTACTGTTGCTTTCCAGAAATATGGTTCTGGGTTCAAATCCCACCAAGGACAACATTTGCAAGGAGTTTGTATGTTCTCACCTTGTTTAAGGGGTTTCCTCTGGTTTCCACCCACAATCCAAAGACATATTGATAGAGAATGTAGATTGTGAGCCCCAATGGGGAAAGTGAGGTGATGTCTGTAAGCGCTATGGCATTCATGGCACTAAATAAATACAAGACAGATGACTCTCTAACATGAAGCCCAAGGCAGAGATCAGATGTCCTCCTTGTGCCATTCTAAGTTCTCCAGCTCTGCTCATATATAAAGAATGCCAGGAACAAAGCCGAGACGTGGCCCCCAGCTGGGCTGCGTTATGAGCCGCGGATCATTCCATGTCTTCGCTGCCTTCTAACATTGAAATAATTATTGATCATTTCTCTAAAAGGATATTTAACTTATTCTAGCATCCAGACAGCCATTAGGGATAAGAAAGGACCTGGAGAAGAAAAGAGGCCAAATATTTCTTCAAGCCTGGGTAAGCGATGCAAGCGCACACTGAACATAAAACACACAGGGAACAGTAAAAAAAAAAAGAAAAATGAGAGGTGGGGTCGGTGTGATGGATCCTGGGGTTGCCATGGTAACATTATATGATGCTTACGGGTTTTTGTATAATGTATAACAATGCCAGAAATAAGTGAAAATTGTAATTCACGGCATTACCTCGTCTTTCTTTCTATCATTAGTTAAACAGTCGCAGATTCACTCATGCAGGAATGCGTATCATTGCTAATTTTCCAATATAATCCAATATAATATAATTTTCCAATGACTATGTGTCGCCCGGGGACCAGGGGGTACTCAGATCCGGGCCACGGGGTCACTTCTGTGGGTATCACGGTGGCGTGACCCGGTCTGTGATCCCAGGCTCCACAGTAAAAGGGGATTTGGTAAGGGAGATAGTTTATTGTCCGTGACGCCACCCACGGTTGTGGTGATTGTATAGACACCACCGTTGCTCTGGACGGGTATCCCGGGAGTGATGGTATGGAGCAGCTAGATGTTAGTTCTCCCCTCCATGGGTAGGGGGTTGGTTGTCCCGGGGCCCGGTGATGGGGTAAGCAGGGAGCAGGGCGCAGTGCTGCGGTGCGGTGCCTGAGGGCACGGGCGTACTCACAAGTATTCCACACAGAGTCACTGGTAAACTAGGAATTGCCGGTGTCCGCAGCCTTCGGTACGGGGGTTTTAGTGTCCCACACACGGTGCAGCAGCTCCTGTTGTTTCCCTGCAGCCAGGTGCCTTTTTCTCCACTCTCTTCCTCTTTCTCCTCAGCCGGGAACGGGGAATCCACTCCCCTGTAGTGATCCGGGTCACCCAGCTACCGGGGGGCCACTACCCTGCCCGGCTACCTCTGGCCCCTTCCTCACTCACACCCTGTCCCGGCCCTCTCGGAGCACGCTTCACCATCAGCCTGGGAGCTACAAGTCCAGGCTTCTCTTCTCTCTGTCTCTCCAAACACTCTGCTCCAGCCCCTCCCCTCTGCTCTGCTTTTCTCTTACACTGGGGGCTGTGGTTTGTCTTGCTGCACCGGTGTGGGATCAGGTTACCAAGGAGGATTAACTCTTTCTGTGACAACCTGGCTTTGCCAGGGCGTCACAACTATATATCTCCAAAAATGTTACCATGCCCATTATTCCTAATCCCAATGTACGTCACACTGTCGCATGGTAACGTTTGGAGGCAGCAAACCACAGTAATATCCTAATAGTAAATTCACCAGCCATCTCCAACGGAGGAGGGAATATAATAAAGGTGGCGCATTCACATCATTGTAGAGCCTACCTACCAAATGTATGTAGTACACCTCCAACCATCCCATTTTCAGTGGCACGCTCTGCAATACCGGCCATTAGGTGTGAGGAGCTCATGTAAATTTGAATGCAGAGGTAGGTTGCTTGATGAACAGTGGATATAAAAAAAATCTATGTAGCACCCCTGAACCCCTAAGGGCACCTAGGTACTGCATCCTGACAAAGATGCAGGGCCTACCCCCTGGGACCGGGAGACCAGTGCCGGTACCACCAAAACACATATCATCCCCAGTTCCCACTGCCCAATAGGGATGACTGACTAGTCCAAGACCCAATGGAGGGCCGCCCAGAGGTAGAGCCAGTCCACGAGATGACAATGAAGGGGGAGGAGCGAGACAGCATGGAGTGCGGTAGTGACAGTTGAAGGGGACGGCCGTATCTCCAGACGTGTAGGTGTGACCTAGGTGGTACAGGAGAGTGGTTGCCAGGGAGGGTACAGACAGGTACCCCTGGAACCAGAACACCAACGGGTCACAGGGCCCTAGGTCAGGCGACAGCTTCAGGCAACCTGACAAACACCTGCACAGTGAGGGGACCTTCATGGACATCACTGACCCAAGAAAACGGGGGCACCAGCAGTAAAGATTGAGCCATGGGCCGGAATAGAACACCAACCCTACATGGTTCGCACTGCCCGCCTTCTGGATCAGAGACTGCCGACAGACAGTAAGAGACCCACAAATGCTCCAAGCTATGGGTCCACCAACCAGTGAGAGGTGCTGGGGAAAGAGACTACCAGGTCACCACACCGGCACTGGGACAAAAGGGACCAGGGGTTTGAATCAGCCATCCTCAGTGCCACAGCTCAACACAACTGTGAGTAAAACAGAAGTTGCAACACATTCCTATTGTGTGGTCTCCCTTCTTTCTGCGCCGGATCCCACCATTCACTCCCTGGGGCCAAGCCCCACTTGTGGAGGGCCTACCATCCAGGCTGCTACCACCATCAGCCCCAGAGGTAACAGACTGTGCAGCAGCGGTTCCATCACCATAACCGCAACCTGCAAGTGGCGTCACTATACAAACTCTTTAACCTCCCCTATATATAACCCCTTTTAAAAAGGGTCCCCAGGGTCACGGAACCGGGCATTGGCCGTTAAGCAACCATGACACAGCATCTCCGTACATATACGGCCCAGGACCAAGTACCCCGTAGCCCTGGGTGACACATCTACACACTCCTGTTAACCCCCTCACCCTTGGGCGATAATCGCTTTTTTTTTGTTTTGTTTTTTTAGCTCCTCTTCTGAGAGCCGTAACTTTTTAATTTTTCCATCAATCTGGTCATGTGAGAGCTCATTTTTTGCAGAACGAGTTGTACTTTTAAGTGAAACCATAAGTTTTACCATATAGTGTACTGGAAAATAGCAAAACAAAAAATCCAAATGCGGAAAAATTGCAAAAAATCTCAATTGCACGATTGTTTTGGGGGTATTTTATGCACCGTGTTCTCTATATGGTAAAACTGATGTATTGGTGTGATGCTTCAGGTGGGTACGAGTTTGAAGACACCAAACTTGTATAGATTTACTTTCATCTAAGGGGTTTAAAAAAATTCAGAACCCTATCCAAAAAAAAGGTGCACTTTTTGCGCCATTTTCCGTGACCCATAGCATTATCATTTTTGGGGATATGGGGTTCAGTGATGGCTTATTTTTTTGTGTCTCTAGCTGATGTTTTTAATGGTACCATTTTTGCACAGATGCTACTTTTTGATCGCCTGTTATTGCATTTTGCGCAACATTTGGACTAGGGTCACTACAGCAGGATGTTGCTCCTAGCAACCAGGAAAACAACTGCTGTAGGAAGGAGGGAAATAGGAGTGCAGCAAAGCCCAGACAGATGTTGGTGGTAGGGGACTCTATAATTAGGCGGACAGACAGGGTCATCTGTCGCCGAGACCGTGAATGCCGAACAGTGTGTTGTCTGCCGGGTGCTCCGGTTCGGCATATTGTGGATCGGATAGACAGATTGCTGGGTGGGGCTGGGGAAAACCCAGCGGTAATGGTGCACATTGGTACTAATGACAAAGTTAGAGGCAGGTGGAAGGTCCTTAAAAATGATTACAGGGAACTAGGAGAGAAGCTGAAGTCCAGGACCTCCAAGGTGGTGTTTTCAGAAATACTACCGGTGCCACGAGCGTCACTAGAAAGACAGCGGGAGCTTAGGGAGATAAATATGTGGCTTAGAAATTGGTGCAGGAAGGAAGGGTTCGGGTTCATGGAGAACTGGGCCGACTTCTCAGTCGGCTAGAGGCTCTACGGTAGGGACGGGCTGCACCTCAATGGGGAAGGTGCAGCTGTGCTGGGGGAGAAAATGGTCAGACGGATGCAGGAGCTTTTAAACTAGGATCGGGGGGGAGGGAGGGTAGTGGAGCAAATAAGGGGATAGATAGAGCAGATAGAGACAGGGAGACGGTAGGGGTCAATGAAGGATTAGGGGGGGATGGGACATACAAGGAACGTAGGGAGGCTAGGAGTAATAAAGGTGTTAATAGGATTAAATGTCTACTGGCAAATGCAAGAAGTCTTGCAAACAAAATGAATGAATTGGAGACTCTTATGTCAACCATAGATTATGATGTGGTGGGCATTACGGTAACCTGGCTGGATGAAAGCCATGACTGGGTAACAAACATACAGGGTTATAGTACATTTAGGAAGGACAGGATAGGCCAAAAAAAGGTGGTGGGGTGTGTATATTTATTAAATCTAACCTAAAACCTGTGTTGAATGATGACATTGAGGGGAACAGCAACAATGTAGAGTCAGTATGGGTAAATGTACATGGGGAGGGGAATAATGGAAAAATGCTAATTGGAGTTTGCTATAAGCCTCCTAACATACCTGAACAAATAGAGGGTGAAATGCTGGAACAAATTGAAAAGGCAGCTAATAATAATAATCGGGTTCTTATTATGGGGGATTTCAACTATCCAGACATACAGTGGGACATAGAATCTTCTGGTTCTGCTAAAAGCTGTAAGTTCTTATCTGCCATTCAAGACCATTTCCTCTCTCAGATGGTAGGTGAACCGACCAGGGGAGATAATTTGCTAGATCTGGTCCTGTCAAATAGACCGGATACAATTTCAGATCTACAGGTCCGGGAGCACTTGGGCACCAGCGATCATAATATGATAAGCTTCAACATAATATTCAATAGAACATTTCAAAGGGGGAATGCTAAAACCTGGAATTTTAGGAAAGCTGATTTCAACAAATTAAGGGAAGAGCTTAAATGTGTAGATTGGGACAAAGTCATGGTAACTGGGGATACCGAACATAAATGGGGTAAGTTTAAGGATATACTACTAGAGTCCTGTAAAAAACGTATACCCTCTGGTAATAAAATGTCCAGGAATAAAAAGAAACCACTATGGATAAATAAGACTGTACAAAGTATATTAAAACAAAAACAAAGGGCATTTAAAATCTTAAAGGCTGAGAATACAGAAATAGCATTGCAGGAGTATAAAGATATCAATAGGAAATGTAAAAAAGAAATCAAACAAGCAAAATTAGCTACTGAAACAAAAATCGCCAATGACATTAAAATAAATCCCAAAATCTTTTATAAATAGATTAATGCCAAAAGGAAAACAAAGGATAGTATCGGCCCCTTAAAATATAATAACAAGTTAGTTATAGAGGACAAACAAAAGACTGAGATATTAAATAGGCATTTCTCATCTGTATTCACCAAGGAACTGACTGTACCAGGGATCATTCAACAAGTGAAAAATCAAAGTCCACCACCCAATATAATTAATTTAACACAAGATGAAGTACGCCTACGTCTGAGTAAATTAAACATTGACAAATCCCCAGGGCCAGATGGCATTCATCCACGAATATTGAGGGAATTGAGCTCCGTAATCGACAGACCGCTGTATCTCATCTTTTTAGACTCACTTGTAACAGGGTTGGTGCCTCAGGATTGGAGGATTGCTGATGTGGTACCGATATTTAAGAAAGGTAAGAGGGTAGATCCAGGCAGCTACCGTCCAGTAAGCCTGATATCAGTAGTATGCAAAGTTTTTGAGGGCATTTTAAGGGATGACATGCAAAAATATTTTGCAGAAAATAATATGATAACTGACAAACAGCATGGATTCATGAAAGATAAGTCATGTGTAACCAACCTGTTGGGGTTCTATGAGGGGGTAAGTTCAAACCTGGATATTGGTAATGCAGCTGATGTGATTTATTTGGACTTTGCAAAGGCATTTGATACTGTACCACATAATAGCCTTATACTAAAGCTCCAGAAGCAAGGATTAGGGGACACAATATGCAACTGGGTAAGGAAATGGCTAAAAGATAGGAAACAAAGAGTAGTCATAAATGGTACATTCTCTAAATGGGCTATAGTCAGCAGTGGGGTGCCGCAGGGATCTGTGCTTGGACCGATTCTTTTTACTCTCTTTATTAATGACCTTGTGGATGGGATTGATAGTACAGTGTCAGTCTTTGCCGATGACACCAAACTATGTAGGATATTAAAAACTGACCTGGATAGTACAATATTACAAAAAGATCTGGATAAGATGTCAGAATGGGCAGATACTTGGCAAATGAGATTTAATGTTGATAAATGTAAAGTAATGCACCTAGGACGGAGTAATCCTATAGCTGCGTATACATTAAATGGAAGTAAACTCGGGACTACAGAACAGGAGAAGGACTTGGGTATTCTCATTACAAATAAGCTGAGCAGCAGCACTCAATGTCAAGCAGCAGCTGCTAAAGCAAACAAGATTTTAGGGTGTATAAAAAGAGAGATTAGATCCCGTGATCCCAACGTATTGTTACCCCTCTATAAATCACTTGTAAGGCCACATCTGGAATACGGGATCCAGTTTTGGGCTCCACATTTTAAAAAGGACATTCAGAAGTTAGAGTCAGTTCAAAGGTGGGCAACTAGACTATTACAAGGAATGGAAGGCCTCCCATATGATAACAGGTTGAAAAAGTTAGATATGTTTAGCTTAGAAAAAAGACGTCTCAGAGGAGATCTCATTTATATGTATAAATACATGTGTGGTCAATATAAAGGACTGGCACATGACTTATTTCTTCCAAAGACAGTACTGAGGACCAGGGGGAAGAAAAGCGATTCCGACACCTAAATAGGAAAGGGTTCTTTACAGTTAGAGCGGTCAGACTGTGGAATACACTACCACAAGAGGTAGTAATGGCAGATACTATAACAGCTTTTAAAAAAGGGCTGGATGATTTCCTCAGTACACAAAACATTGTTGGTTATAAATGACTTAGTGACTAAATGTAGAACTGGTGGAGGAAGGTTGAACTAGATGGACCTAGGTCTTTTTTCAACCTAAGTAACTATGTAACTATGTAACTATGTATTTGCGACGACCAAAAAACGTAATTTTGGCGTTTGGAATTTTTTTGCCACTGAGGACTGCAGATCAGACTACACAGGATTTGTTTGTAGTCTGTTACCATGGAATCACATCAGTCTGCAGTGAAGCTGTAAACAAATAAAAAATGATGTTAATAATATTATGGGTTTAGTCTATGTAAATGTAGGTTCAATTTTAGCTCAAAAACTGCATTAAATCCAGCCACAAAACGACTTGTGTGATTCCAGCAATAACTTGGATTAGTTTATCATTTTCTGAAGTTCTAAATTTAAGCGAGGAAATATTTTTATTCCAGGCAGAGATCTTGAAAAAGTTGAGGGACTGAAAGAAAAGTTATATAACAAAGTTACAGAAATTCCCATCCAACACCGAAAGCATAAATACAGTATGTGTTCTAGCTGCACAAACCCCCTTTGAAGACTTCACTTTTTCTGTTTGGTTTATTTTGGCTTTACATTGGTTTTTTATGCTTCTTTCGTGGCCTGTGACCTTTAGAACATAAATCTCTACAGACCCAAACCATTGTACGCCTCTTTCTTAAGGCCCCGTTACACGCAACGACGGATCTAACGATATATTGCCGGGGTCACAGATTCTGTGATGCACATCCGACATCGTTAGCGATGTCGTTGCGTGTGACAGCAAGGAACGGCCATTAACGATAGAAAATACTCACCTTATCGTCCTTCGTTGATACGTCGTTCCTTTTTAAAAAATCGTTGATTGTTGAGCTCGCAGGTTGTTCGCGATCCTGAGGCAGCACACATCGCTACGTGTGACACCCCTGGAACAACGAACAACAGCTTACCTGCGGCCGCCGGCAATGCGGAAGGAAGGAGATGGGCGGGATGTTACGTCCCGCTCATCTCCGCCCCTCCGCTTCTATTGGGCGGCCGCTTAGTGACGCCGCTGTGACGCCGCACAAACCACCCCCTTAGAAAGGAGGCGGTTAGCCGGCAACAGCGACGTCGCTAGGCAGGTAAGTACGTGTGACGGCTCCAAACGATTTTGTGCGCCAAGGGCAGCAATTTGCCCGTGACGCACAAACGACGGGGGCGAGTGCTTTCACCAGCAATATCGCTAGTGATATCACTGCGTGTAACACCCCCTTTACTCCCTCTCACCACAGTCCTGTATTAGCAGAGGAACCCTTGCTATCAGCATTCAGACTCATTCCCAGAAAATCAAACAGATTATTCCACTCTTGCTCGGAAATAACAATCCTCCACTCCCCTTCGAGTCCACATTAATAAACAAAAATGGCTGGAAATGTTAATATATTATTATTTTTTATTTTTTTTGCTTCGCTGTCAGATAACAAATTAACCTCTTTGTAGTTGCCAGGACAAAAGTAGAACATGTTTGTGTACAAAGCCGGTAGAAGAATATTCATGGAAATAATATATACAGAATGTATGGTTACTGGAGGGCGAGAAGATGAAGGAGAAGGAAAAAGTTACAAACCATTAATGTTAATGATGGGAGACTTAAATAGAAAATACTCTGAAATATGAAAAGTAATTAAAATATAATATAAATGCATCAGGGAAAAATAATCACTGTAATCATACTGAGTGCACAAGTTTATGTGGCCCTAATTCTTTTTAAAGTGATTCATTTTTTAGCTGGAAGAGTTTAGGATAGTTTGATAACTGCTTCATAGAGAGAGAAACTGAATGGTTGAAGGTCATAGTCTATAGACCATGGTCAAAGTGGAAACTCACTGCTATTTTCGTCAAAATATTAGGGTTCATGCACATAGGCAGTGGCATAACTGGAGTTCGATTGCCAAGGACCTATCCCCCCATCCCCGCCCCCCCCCCGAGGTATAGGATAATTACGCTAACACTTGGCTCTTTCCCTCAGCACCCAGCTTTCCCATACTCGGATATCCCTGTTTCCCTCAGCACCCAGCCTTCTATGTTCTGATATCCATCTTGCCTTCAGCAGCTAGCTTTCCAATATTCTGCTATACATCTTTCCCTCAGCACCCAGCTTGCCCATGATATCAGAGCATGGAAAAGCTGGGTGCTGAGGGAAAGATGTATAGCAAACATTGGAAACTTGAGTGCTGAAAGAAAGATGTATAGCAGAGTATGAGAAAGCTGGGTGCTGAAGGAAAGATTTAAAACAGAGCGTTGGAAAGCTGGGTGCTGAGGGTAAGAGCCTCATCCCTCAGCACCCAGCATTCCCACCCCCTGTTTGTATCTTTGTCCCCATCCTAGTATATAGCCTCATCCATTTTTATTATATTTGTGCTATAAGTAACCTTATTGTAAAGTTAAAGGAAAGAAAAAGACAGCTCACCACAGCTTCTCAGTGATCTTGTGATAGCTGCCGTAGCGAACATTATCGCTACGGCAGCTTCACATGCACTTACCTGCCCTGCGACGTCGCTCTGGCCGGCGAACCGCCTCCTTCCTAAGGGGGCGGGTCATGCGGCGTCACAGCGACATCACACGGCAGGCGGCAAATAGAAGCAGGGGGCGGAGATGAGCGGGACGTAAACATCCCGCCCACCTCCTTCCTTCCTCATTGCAGCCGGGACGCAAGTAAGGTGATGTTCCTCACTCCTGCAGCTTCACACACAGCAATGTGTGCTGCTGCAGGAACGAGGAACAACATCGTAACATCGGTCCTTCCGAAATTATGGAAATGACCGATGCTACACTGATCATACGATTTTGACGCTTTTGCGCTCGTTAATCGTAGTAAAAAGGATTCACATACTCCGATGTCGACAGCAATGCCGGATGTGCGTCACTTTCGATTTGACCCCACCGACATAGCACCTGCGATGTCGTAGTGTGCAAAGTACCCCTAAGAGTGGTGTTCCGTGCCCCCCCTGCAAAGTAGGGCAGGGAGCTAGTTCTCCTGGATAAGCATGTTTGTTGTGTACCTTCAGCAGTCATAGCAGGCCCAGACTGATATTCTGTGCTTACTTGTGTGACGCGCGTGCATGGCGCTTATGTGATGCGCTTGCTTGGTGGTTGTATGATGTGTGTCATGTGTGTGTCATGATTTTACAGTGTGCACTCAAGGCTAGATTGACTTGTGCACTACGATATTCAGATGTCTATGCTGTGTACTTGTTTTTTAATCTATGACATGTTATTTAAAGATGTGGGCTCTTAAACAATTCTTGCACAGAAGCCACTTTGCTTTAAGTATTGAACTCTTTTTTTATTGGTGCTGATGAGGGTATTTTGCAGTGCAAAGAAGTTTGAATTTTTCTACAATTTAAAGTTGGATCTTTTTTTAAGTTTTCGGCAGCTGGATGTTTCTGTGCCCCATGGTGCTTGTGGGGCGTGTGTGCATGTGTAAGGGGTAGTCGGACCCCTGGTAGTGAAGGAACGTTTTCCCCCCCTGAAGACGCCACATAGTATGGTGGCAAATGTTAAATGTTAATGGTAAAATGTTACCTGTTGTTGTAGTGATTAAACAGTTTCCCCACTAGGTGCCAGTGTAGAGCAGTGGTTCCCCTGGTAACAGTGGCAGGGAAGGAAGGAGGGGCAGGGCAGCCTAGGTGGGGAAGGGAGGTCTCTGAAGGCAGAGCAGTGTGCAGAGGGCAATGAGATGTGTCTGGAGAGAGAAGTCTGAGGTGACGGGGCAGAGTGTGTGAGTAAAAAGTGGCAGGCAGCTAGAGTGAGTGCGCAGACAAAGAAGTGGAGGTACACGGGAACGCCCGTAGAAAGCAAGAGAAGTAGTTCCCCGGCAAAGAAGTGGAGAGGTGAGAACTTATCCGGAGACGGTAGTCTGTGCTAGATCTGCCCTATAGATCCGGGTTCAGTGTGCAGCTACTAGGGGGTTAACGTATGTCCCCTGCAGGTGAGGGAAAGTTACCGGGGAAAGAGGAAACCGTCAGCAAGAAGTGTAACCTGTAAACCGATGTGACTTGATGCTGAAAGGTGTAAAGAGGAGTGGGAACTCATCCGGAACTGGTAGTGTGTGCTAGATCTGCCCTGCAGTAATTCAGGGTTCAGAGTACAGCTACTATGGGGTTAACAAGTGTCCCCTGCAGGTGAAGGAGAGTGACCGTCAGCAAAAAGGGGAAACCGTCAGGAAGGAACGTAATCTGTAACATTAAAGTGAAGTACTGAAGTAACTTGCTGCTGAGAAGTGTAACAGAAAATGGAAGCCTCGTTCAATAAAATGTTTCTTAGTTTACCAGCTGCCTGTCAGTGGCTCTTTTCTGTAACTGATGAAGGGGCTGGCGAGCCGAGGGAAAACGGCGTAACGGAGAACTCAGGTATCGGCACGAACGCGTCCCTGCCACCCACACTCTGCCCCACAAGCAACACCTCTGTTTTAACAGTGACGGCCGGGCCGGGGGTCAGCCTGCCGCCCCCTAGGCGGGAGACCACGACTACACCCCCCGAGGTGCCCCCTGCCCCCGTTACAAACTGGCGTAGTCGGCAGGATGCCCTGCAAGAGACCCCAACTGAAAACTGTGAGGAAGATCAAGTGGTGCCTGACGTGCTGAACAGGCCACAAGATGGCGGCAAGATGGCAGCCGTCCTCATGGACTCAGCGGAGGCGCGAAAATTTGGCGTCAAACGAAAAGTGCTGGGCTGGCCTGGGCAGAGGAAGAAGCCCAGAGTGCACTGCCCAAAGAGGGGAGGTACCAGCCCCAAGAAGACCCATGACGCCCATTGTGAGCTGCAGAGGTCCGGAGATGTGGGCGGCGCTGCAAGAATCAGAAGGCGTCGCCAACACTGTGCGGACCTGGTGAGTGAAGCCGGGGGCGGAGGATGGGCCAAAATGAGGAAAGAAGCACTGGAGCAACAGCCATGTTATGAGCCGTACTGTAGGCTACCCCGCTTACCTGGGCAGTCCCTCTCCAACCATGTGAGGGCCTAGCGGGCCGAATGGCTGCATGCATATCACCCAGCGTGAAGAGGTGGTCATCCGGAAGAGAATGCTGTTTGTTGTTGAGAGCCGGTGCTGTTAGGAGCCGGCGAATGTTTACAGTTCAAGTAACGTTAAAAGTACTGAACCCGGGAGTAGAAGAATGCAGGACTATGCATGGACTCCTCCCTCGACCGTTAAAGTAAGAACTCTTTTGTTTCTGTTGTTTTCTGCTCACCTGAAGACCGGGAGCGCTTGGGAATAGCCTCCGGGCAGAATACCAGCTAAGACCGGGAGCGCCTGAGGAGGGCCTCCGGGCAGATGTTCAACTAAGACCGGGAGCTCCCCTGGAGGGACACCGAACTTATGTGCCATTCTGTGTATTTTAAGTGTTGTTTTTAAAAGTTTTTCTGATAAAAAGAATATACTAGTTAAGAAACGTGTGTGCGTGCCCGGCATGTGTTGGTCTGCAGGTACAAACCTCGCCAGGAGGCTGAGGTTAAAGAGGGGAGGAATGTAAGGGGTAGTCGGACCCCTGGTAGTGAAGGAACGTTTTCCCCCCCTGAAGACGCCACATAGTATGGTGGCAAATGTTAAATGTTAATGGTAAAATGTTACCTGTTGTTGTAGTGATTAAACAGTTTCCCCACTAGGTGCCAGTGTAGAGCAGTGGTTCCCCTGGTAACAGTGGCAGGGAAGGAAGGAGGGGCAGGGCAGCCTAGGTGGGGAAGGGAGGTCTCTGAAGGCAGAGCAGTGTGCAGAGGGCAATGAGATGTGTCTGGAGAGAGAAGTCTGAGGTGACGGGGCAGAGTGTGTGAGTAAAAAGTGGCAGGCAGCCAGAGTGAGTGCGCAGACAAAGAAGTGGAGGTACACGGGAACGCCCGTAGAAAGCAAGAGAAGTAGTTCCCCGGCAAAGAAGTGGAGAGGTGAGAACTTATCCGGAGACGGTAGTCTGTGCTAGATCTGCCCTATAGATCCGGGTTCAGTGTGCAGCTACTAGGGGGTTAACGTATGTCCCCTGCAGGCGAGGGAAAGTTACCGGGGAAAGAGGAAACCGTCAGCAAGAAGTGTAACCTGTAAACCGATGTGACTTGATGCTGAAAGGTGTAAAGAGGAGTGGGAACTCATCCGGAACTGGTAGTGTGTGCTAGATCTGCCCTGCAGTAATTCAGGGTTCAGAGTACAGCTACTAGGGGGTTAACAAGTGTCCCCTGCAGGTGAAGGAGAGTGACCGTCAGCAAAAAGGGGAAACCGTCAGGAAGGAACGTAATCTGTAACATTAAAGTGAAGTACTGAAGTAACTTGCTGCTGAGAAGTGTAACAGAAAATGGAAGCCTCGTTCAATAAAATTTTTCGTAGTTTACCAGCTGCCTGTCAGTGGCTCTTTTCTGTAACTGATGAAGGGGCTGGCGAGCCGAGGGAAAACGGCGTAACGGAGAACTCAGGTACCGGCACGAACGCGTCCCTGCCACCCACACTCTGCCCCACAAGCAACACCTCTGTTTTAACAGTGACGGCCGGGCCGGGGGTCAGCCTGCCGCCCCCTAGGCGGGAGACCACGACTACACCCCCCGAGGTGCCCCCTGCCCCCGTTACACATGGTGCTTGTTTGACGCGCATGCTTGGTGCTTGTGTTACTGCAGTGGGGTTACTCTTCAAAGTTGGCTGGCCATGCTGGGCAGAGAAAGACTACTCAACATATCTCACAACATTCAACATTATTTGTGGCCACCCATGCAAAAGATATTGTGGAATTCATTTTTGCCTGTCCTTTGTCGGCACGAAAAAAGACTCCCAAGCAACTTCCATCTGAATGACTTTTACCAATTCCCATTCCTTCAGCTCCCTGGAAACAAATCGCTATAAGTTTTATTACTGATCTCCCTTTGTCCTGTAGATGCGCCATCATCTTACTGGTGGTGGCCCAAAGATGGCTCACTTTACCTCATTGCCTGGTCATCCATCTGCTACCATACTCGCAAAGAAGTTCATTCAGCACATTAACTACCTTCTTGGGATCCCAATTCACATTGTATCCAACAGGGGTTCCCAGTTCACAGCCATATTCTGGAGAGCTACTTGTACAATTTTTGCCCCTGGATTTTACTTCTGCTTACCACCCTTAGTCCAATGACCAGGTGAAGCAGGTCAACCAGATACTTTCTAATTTTCTGCATAATTTTTTGCCTTGGGTAGAGTTCTTATATAGTTATGTAAGTGAGGTATCTGCGAAGTCCCCGTTCTTCATTGTCTTTGGTCAACAGCCTAATGTCCCTCTTCTGACGTCAACCCCTTCTGCCATCCCTGCAGCCAATGCTGTCACTATGGATTTCTCCAAGATCTAAGAGGACACGACAGCCTCTCTTGAGAAGTCATCTAAGTGGATGAAAAAGTATGCTGACAAGAGACATGTGGATCCACCATGTTTTCATCCTGTAGATAAGGTGTGGCTCTCCTCAATATACATCCATCTTAAGATTTTATCTTGGGTCCTCGCTTTATTGGTCCTTTCAAGGTCATTAAGGCCTCTCAGCGGCATCTCCTCCTCCAGTTCCCAGATCCCTGGGCCTGTGCACGTAGAGCAGGTCTCCTGGTGATAAGCTTAGGGTGTGCTTGCTCCCTGCTTATTGAAGGGGCAGTGCACTCACACTAGAAGTGTCCCCAGCATGTGGCTTGGAGGCACTAGGTATTTAAGGCACCCTCCTCTGTAGGGAGGATCCTGATCAACATTAGTATCTAGTGAGTCCTATCCTACAAGTCTGTTGTCAGGTCCCTGTCCCTGAACCAGCCTGTTATCCTGAACCCATCATGTGTCCCTGAACCAGTCTTTGATCCTTCACCTGTCCTGTGATCCTGTACTAGTCTATATCCCTGAATCTATCCTGTCTGTGTCTCGGTACCCATCCTGCCTAATACTCCAAGTGTGTACTTGTGTCCCTGACCCTTGGGGTCAGCTACCGCAATATTTGGGACTGCCCTGGAGTGGTACTAGGTATCTACAAAAATTCAAGTCCAACCTCACCATCAGAGGCCCTGGTGAAAACCCGGTAGTCATTTCCCTCAAGGGTAAGCCCGATCCATGGCACAGTGGGTCCACACCCATGTGCATGACAGTCGTATAGGTCTGTTTTCTAGGTTCTTATTAAAGAACTTGAAGGACTTTTTGTCACTCAACTGATAAAAAAAACCCTTGGTGGCAAATGATTGTCTCTAATCTTAGCTCCGAATGGAATTGTCTTCAGCTGAAAATAATCCCATTATTGCGTGAGAGCTTGGGTCCATTAGAAGATCATCTGGTACTCTCATATACTCTTGTAGATGAACTTTTGTAGACCTAAATTTCTGCAATAGTCCATTTCCAACTATTCTGAAGATGTCCTTGTTTGTGAGGAGTCCCACTGAATAAACCAAATTAATCACCAAGGAGGACTCATACCGTTTTGTTCTGACATATTTTAGGAAGTAGCTTATAACAAAAAAAAATTAACCAGATAAAAAAATGCAGATTTCAGTTTTGATACAGACCAAATTATTTTAAAAAATGACTTTTATACCGAATGTGGACAATATAAAAAGCAATTTCAACGAGCATTATTAAAGAATAGGAAGGGAAATAAAAAGAGAAGAAAATGAGAGAAGAAGCAAAGAAGCATGAAAAGAGATGACAGTCACCTTTCCTTTAGCATAGGATAACAAATTGAGCTTTCTCCTTCTCTTCCTGCCGGACAAGAGATCATTAGCGACAAGGAGACCCAAAAATAAAAAAAAGATAATACGAGAGCAGCTATAAGGTCAGATGCTTTACTGAAGATTTGTCAAGGAACAAGGCAGAGATATCAAACTTGTTAAAGACCAGAAGAAGGTGGAAAAAAAAGCCAATTTCATTCTTGGTTAAAAGGCAAATCCAGATATCCAGCTACAGAAACTTCAATTCAACCGAACAAGAGCTCAGGGTAATGAATGATAGAAAGAAGCAGCATAACTTTTTTAGGGATCCAGACAACCTTCAACATTGTTTGATGCCTTGACTAGATCTATTCTCTACACTAAGAAGAAGGCAACACAAAAGGAACCTTGGATTATACAACTCCTTAATCTGCTTCTTTACGAGAGAGAAGGACCATGCAAGAGTCTACCAAAGCAATATGTAATAAGTAAAATACTGTCTACCTGTAAACGGGAGAATCTCAGATTAAAGCTCCTTTTACGTTATTAGGGTTCGTTAACTGAAAGCAACGATAAAATAGGTCACATGCATGTCAATACGAAGAACTTGTACTTTGATGGAGATACTGTTGAGGTTGTATTGGTTAAGACTATATAAAATAGTCAGGAAGAACTGCTCCTAGGTTTCTGCAGACATTAAACTATATAACTATATGGCTGTAAAGCGATGTCTATGTCTAATCATTTTATTTTATTTTTTTTGTTAAATATTGGTATAACGAAGGAAAGTTGAGAAAAGAGCAATGGGAGAATTATTATGATTGTTTTACCATAATTCTTCAATTTTGGCACAGTTTGGGCTAAAGGAATTCTAGTTTTTTTTTTCATGACTCAAACCATATTTATGTTTAATCTCTTTTTATTAAACTTTCGAGAAATTACAGAAGATAAATAACAGTATGTATAGTTGACTTATCAACTTAAACAAAAAACAAATACAAAGTTAGTGAGACCACATGTAGCGAAAGGTTCCCTAAAAAAGGCAGTAGGTCTCTACAGGAACAAGGTAAATCAATAAATAAGTCTCGGTGACTTTGTTACTATAAAACTATATTTATTATATGTGCTTTGATTGACAAAGTGGCGTGGCCTTGTCGAATAGCTGTGTGGTGTATCGGAAAAGGTATGACCTAAAAGACTTACCTTTGCACCAAAAAAGGACTTGAAAATTAGATGCATATTTCTAACGCAAATTAAGCCAACTAATAGTCATATATACTTAGAATGAGAACATCTAAAGATGAGTCAGATTTATCAAACAGTATGATTTAATTAGAAAAATATGACACATTTTAATACTATCTAGTCTAAGATTGCATTCTCTAACTATTAAACAGTAGCAGATATTTTGAAATTCAAATTCGCTGGCTTCTCTGATTTTTTTTTATCCCCAAATTTGATGCTGAAATGCTTGTAATTGCTTGGAAAATACATGTGGGGGAGAGGAGAGAGAGGGAGAACTAGAGAACCTAACTGATCATAAAAGCCTACAGTCTACAGGAGAGATAAAGAGAGAGCGGGAGAAGACCTCACCTCTGACCATATGAGATTACATTCTTCAGGAGAGAGAGGAGAGGACCCCGCTGACCATAAGAGTCTACACTTGACAGGAGAAATAGAGAGAGAGAAGACCTCGCTGACCATATGATCTTACATTCTACAGAAGAGAGAGAAGACCCCGCCATTAGAGCTTACACTCTACAGGGGAGAGAGGACTCCGCTGACCATATGAGTTTAAACTCTACAGAAGAGAGAGAGGACCCCACCATTAGAGCTTACACTTTACAGGGGAGAGAGGACCCCACTGACCATAAGAGCTTACACTCTACAGGAAAGAGAAAGAGAGGAACCTGCTGACCATGATAGTTTACACTGTGTAGGAGAAAGTGAGAGGACCTCCTTGACCATAAGAGATGACATTCTAAAAGAGAGAGAAAGAGCGAACCCAGCTTACCATAAAATCCTACACTATACATAATAGAGAGGACCCAGCTCATTAGAGCTAACACTGTACAGGCGGCATCAGGATTTGTGAAAAGTACTGATTCTGGCACTGTGCCTGCTAACTTTCATGATGTTTGTGATCAGGGCAAGGAGACTCGAGCATCAACCCACAGACTGGTAGTTCATAGGCAGGCTGGCAAAATTTATTCTCTGCTGGGCTGCTTGTTAATCTCCTTTGGTCACATGCTAAAGGGGAGAGGCTGTCACATTCACTCCCCTCTTATATATGCTGGCTGGACACTTCCATTAGGGCCAGCTATAGCTTATCTATACTGCTCTGTTGAGGTAGTTTGATCTAGACTTACTGGTGGTTGTATTTTACTTTATTGCTGTGAGTGATTGTGGTGTTCTCCCTTGTTGTCCTTTTGTTGCTGCCTTACTTCTCTTGCTTTTCTCCGTAGTTTCCTAATTTATGTGAGTTTGTAGTGTTTAGTGTAGTGTAGTAGTTTTGGCTTTTCACTGCCTGTCTAAATCTGAGGTGCCATCCTCTATTGTGCGGGACAGTATAGGTGCCCCCTTTTCCTCACTATCCTGCAGTCACATTGTGACAGATTTGTGGTGAATTTATTTACAGCAGATTACAAGTAGTCCAATTGCCATGGAATAGCATGTACAACATTTTGCCATCCCAAAATTCTGTATCTAATCTGTTTTATTGCTAATATCATCTTAGAGGAGTAACTATGATGCAGTCACTACTTACGGGAAGTATGGGCAGAAGAGTAGTCAGTAAAGCCAGGGTCAGTTCTCAGGAGGACACGTATGAGCACAAGGAGTAAACAGAGGCTTAATCAGGTCAATATCCGAGGGTATGAAATCCAGGAGAGCACGTAATAAGTTCAGGGAGAAAGCAGAGATGTGGTTAGGTCACGATCTCAGGTCAAAAAGGCAGGAGGTCACAACAGGAACAGGGAGCGGGCAGAAAGGAGTCAAATAACGGTACAGGGTCAGAAAACCAAGATCAGAATACTAACGGAGACACAAGCCCACAGCACAACTGCAGAACCAGAGAATACAACTGGCAAGGTTCTGGGTGAGCATGCTCTGTAAAGAAGCCTGAGCAGTTAGTGTAACACCCCTGAACTAGTCAGGGTGTCACAAGGTACTGCACTCCAATCTCTTTTGGGGCAGAGCTCAACCCCCATAGTTCTGGGATCCTAACCTTTGGTATTGCTCCGTCAGCATTCAAATCCTAACCACACCTCACACCACACCCTGTCAGGCACACCAGTGGGTGGTCTAGCTGGAATAGAGACACCAGCCTAGGGGTCAGACAGACTGGTGGGAGGCGCTGAGTCAGTGCAGTGGTAGACCTCAGAGAGTGAGGAGCTGGAGGGAGTTGGAACTCCCTGGGAGACATTGGCTAGGTCGCAGACGGTGGTCTGGGACTGGAGGAGTTGGAGACCCAGTCGCAGGGTATTAAAAAGGGGTGCCAGACTTAGTTTGGGAGAATGGTCGGCACCAGAAAATCTAGTAACCAAACCAGTACCGAGCACGGAGGGGTACTGGACCCTAGCTCAGGGAGTAGCTTCATGCAACCTGATAATTAACCTGTGGAGGATAGTCTCTTTATAAACTTTCCCCAAGAGCTCAGAGATCGCAGGCATCAACACAACGAGGGGGATAGGGCTTTCCAGCTTATGCAGCCCAATGAGATCCCAAGTGTCAGCCATCGAGAGCACAGATTCCCTATTTAATTATAGGTTGCGGGACCCCAACAGCTTCAGGCCAAGGAGTCACTCAGAACATCTAAATTCTAGTGCATGGAGTCAGGTTACAGACCATCAGCAATGCCAACGGGAGCGGACTCCCGGATGAGCTCCCCTGAAGTGGCAGCAGCACCCAGAGACTTGGTTTACTTCTGTGTCAGAGTCTGCTTTATGGTCGCATCAACACCAACACGGCCTGAGTGAGTATGCTGCCTTCCCCTGCGTCCAACCTGCACTACTCTCACCTACACCTCCACCATCCTGAGTCCCGGGGCATTCCCTACCTGTGGAGGGAATGTTATTTGGCTGCCCCGCTCCATCTCCTATCAGCAGCGGCGGTACTCCCCTTACCGCGAACCACGGGTGGCATCACAAACATTACTCCCCTGTAAATAGCCCCCTTTCATTTTCGGGTGACCCAGAGCCCCCTGGTTCGGAGACCCTCGAGCCACTGCAACCCCGGATCCGAGCAGTCCAACTGCTGAAGGGGCAGTACATTAGCAGGGAGGTGGAACACCAGCACCAACATAGAATTGAGTGCTGTCAAACACACTGCTAGCTCAGAAATTCAGGAAACGCAGCAGAACATCTCCAAAAGCAAAACGCTCTACCTAGAGGAATCGTGACAGTAACGTTAGCGAGATTCCAAACTTTTGGAGGTCGAGAAACAGAGTCGGACATATCATTGGTGCAAACCATGCAGCCACCTATGGGATCAAAAGGTAAAGAACCCATTTCCACCTCTTAACCAAGTGGATTTGTGCATAATGATGAGCTACTGGATCCCAAAGTCCCCACATACTGTTCTTGCACTGGGGCTCTCTTATGTTTGTTTCCTCCAATGATAAGAAAGATCAGGTGTGTCACCTTAATGTTGCTGCCAACCTCTCTTACTTTTTAGGACACATTCTTAGGGGTCGTTTGCACACTACGACATCGCAGGTGCGATGTCGGTGGGATCAAATCGAAAGTGACGCACTTCCGGCGTCGCTCTCGACATCGTAGTGTGTAAATCATTTTAACTACGATTACTGAGCGCAAAAGTGTCGGTATCGTATGATCGGTGTAGTGTCGGTCATTTTCATTATTTTGGCTGCAGCGACGGTACGATGTTGTTCCTCATTCCTGTGGCAGCACACATCGCTGTGTATGAAGTCGCAGGAGCGAGGAACATCTCCTACCTGTGTCCCGTCTGCAATGCGGAAGGAAAGAGGTGGGCGGGATGTTTATGACCCGCTCATCTGCACCACTCCGCTTCTATTGGCCGCCTGCTGTATGACGTCGCAGTGACGCCACACGACCCGCCCCCTTAGGAAGGAGGTGGGTCGCCGGCCAGAGCGACGTCGCAGGGCAGGTAAGTGCATGTGAAGCTGCCGTAGCGATAATATTCACTACGGCAGCAATCACAAGATATCACAGCTGCGACAGGGGCGGGGACTATCGCGCTCAGCATCGCTACCATCGGCTTGCGATGTCGTAGTGTGCAAAGGGCCCCTTAGTGGTTCTGCGAGTTTCAGGAAATCCAACTCAAATTCGATTAACTCTTTAAGAATTGGATCATCTCTACTAGTGATGAAAATTAGCTCACACTATTCCACCATACCTTAGAAATAAGAGGAGATTGTACCCAGCACTAATTTGCATGTGATGTAAAAAGAAGCGAAAAGATGTAAAAAAGTAAAGAGTGTTAAAGAGTTACAGGGTCAGGGAAACAGAGCGGTGAGGCAGAGTAGACAGGACAGGGGTTTAAGAATGAACTTTATGTAAGGGAACAATGGACGGCCGAGGCTTTGTATTTCATACCATTCGCGAACAAAGTCTTCCAGCTGACTCTTCTTCTGCCAGATTTAATGCTAACATTCTTTTTAATCTTTTGTCTTTTAAGCAAACACAATGGCACTTGGCATTTGCACTAAGGTAAGGTATTTTTTTTGTAGATCCCTGACTTTCAACTAACCAAGCAGATGAAAGCTTGCCAAAATTAATGTTCCACTTTTCGCTGTAAATTTATAGACAGTGTACTACTTGGCAATGCTTGCAGTTTCGCGAGTGCAGAAGGAACTGTGGAGTCTGCATAAAAGAAAATTTGTTTTTCCTTCGACTACTTGTCTTATTTACATCAATTCAGTTCACACCCAGAGACGCCACAACCATTTGATATAAAATGAAAATAATTTGGGAACATTAATTTATACAATCCATTATGAAAATCGCAGAATCGTGTGTCAGAGCTTTTACACAAAAAAAAAAACTAGAGAGCGCTACCGGGAAAAAGATGCGATGGCACAGAAAAGGGAAGACAATTCCAAACACTGCAGGGGCCCCAACAAGGTGCCTAGCGGATGTTCAGAGAGACCACTCCGACATGGTGGGGGGCCTCGGAGCAGGAATGTTGTTAGCAAATATTATTTAAATTGCTCCCGTATATCTAGCCATTCGTTTGACACAGTAATAACGCAGCCAAGGTAAGAATATAAACGTCCAATTTGCTTGCCTGTAACAGCTGAGTAGACAGCAGTATGTTGGCGGTATATATAACTTATAATGAGATGGCTTTGTACAACATCAAGAGGTAAATGATTAGCAATTTGGATATGTTGCCTTGCTGCTATTCTATTTCTTTGTCAATAGGGGATAAATAGAAATTTAGATGTTGAGTGGTGATATTTTCTTTTAGATGACTTTTTGGTTTTTCTTTCAAACTTTGCCTATTAGATTTTGTTTCCTATCTTCTATAGCAAACATACTACCGTATAATGATAAAGGTCAAACATTATAGACTATAGAAAGGTAGTACGGTCTGTGTTCCAAGAACAGATTCTAGAAATGATCATGAGACTAGATGATGAGTAGTATATTCATTATTTATACGTATATATTTTCCCCCAAAGTTTTGTTCTCTGACATCCAAACGAGGTACATCTGTACATTGGCATTGTGAACACTCATCAAAGCTAAGTAACTCCTTATTTCTAGGAGTTACTTAGCACAGCACCACAGGAACAATGGCTGTCACGCAGCAAAACCTAGTGAATAGATCTATAAAACTCACCTTTCACATGTTCTCACACACTGAGCTAAGAGCGAAAAATAGGAGAACTTCTCTTGCAGTCTCCTGCTAAAGGAGTGCTGGTCCATATAAAACAAAAAAAGCGGGTACAGTTGTAAGGGGGCAGGACATCTCACAGTAGTGGAGGGAGAATACCGCCATCTGCTGGTCAGAAAAGGCAATCCGGAACTTAGCAGTGAAGTGTGTGTTTTCTCGAGGGAAGAGTTTGGAATAGACGCCAGGTAAGGTGACAGTTGTGGCACAGTTGTCAATTATAAAACCCCGGGATGACTGAGAAGGGGAGGAGTGGGCACCTAGACTTGGAAGTGAGTGGTCATGTGAGCAGCAGAGGCAGCTTACAGTCAAACATTTGTGGCCTGTGCTGAGTGAAAGACTGAATATTGATTCCTGAGGAAGACTGAATATCCGATTGCTGTAAAAGACTGAATATCCGATTCCTAAGGAAGACTGAATACGGATTTCTGTAGAAGTTCCAATACCCGATTGCTGTAGAAGATCGAATACCTGATTCCTGCAGAAGACAGAGTACCTGGTTCTTGAAGAAGACAGAATCCTGATTCCAGAAAGAGACCCAAGTGAGCTGGGCCATTGCTTCCTGTACTGAGTAGGGAATGGAACGCACTTCAGTGGACAAAGGCGGCCGGTCTGTTAATTGAGGGAAGTTACTCACTAAAATTGGACTTACAGTCTAGTGGGTTGTGCCGTAACCCCTGTTAGGGCTTGTATGCTGTTTGTTTGCATTATTTAATTAGTTAATGACTGTAATGGAAAGAGTAGTGACACTGACACCTCTCTGACAGAGAGATTAGGAATAAGATAACATTAACATAACCTGTTATTTAGTAATAGAGGTGTAAATGTGTAAATAACACTGTATTTGTACCCTGTATATCTGCATTGCCGAATTTCTTATTGTAAAATAATATGTTCTAATTATCATCATAGGTGCCTTTCCCTGATCTCTGTTGTGTAAAATAAACACCGGTTGTTTAACCTACCACTGAGTCATCCTTTTCTGTGCTGTTGCATCCTCAAAACCTGTTTCCGCACTAATGCAATATGCCAGAACTGTAGAAAACAGAAATAGACTGCACATCCACAAATCATATGTTGATCTAAAGCTGCTTTTCAAAATTTATTACAAAACTGAACTTGAGAACTTGAGATTTCTTAATTTAACAATCAGATTATATGAAGCCCACTACAAAGTAACGGTGAACTTCTCAGTAGGTCCCTAGCCTTAAAGATTTTGTGCCATGGGCCAAATTTAATTGTAATTTGACCAGTGATCCTCCCATTTGTCCCAGGTGTTTATAAATCAGGAGGAGACTCTGAGAGGGGTACCGCCTATTTTTTGCTCACAATCCACTGTCTGAGAATATGTGGGAATGAGTGTTTTAGATCTATTCACTTAGTGTTGGCGCTGTGTGTCCGCCATTGTTGCTGTGGCTTTGTGCCTGTGGAGTGGTGTGGCTTATAGTAATGGGGATGGATGCTGTAGGGTACCAGGTCACCTGCCCTGCTGATGCACTGTTGTTGTGATGGTGGTTGGCAAATGGCTCCTTGAAGTTAAGGGATCTACTGAAAGATTCACCGTAATGAGTGAGCTTCATACAGTCTGATCAGAATGTTAAAATCTCATGTTCAGTTTTGTAAATTTTTGCCTAGCGGCATTAGATCAATGTATACTTTTTGGATGTGTCTTTCAATGATGTCTTTCAATTATGACAGAATAGAAGAGAAGAAGCTGCTCTGTCTATGTGACATCATCATAGGACGCTCTGATCTTGATCACATCGGCATTGTGCATAATAGGTGTAATGCAAGCCACTACTTACGGGTAGTACAGACAGAAGAGTAGTCAGTAAAGCCGGAGTGTGGTAACAGGAGGACATGTATGAACACAGGAAGAATTCAGGCACAGTCAGTTCACGATCCGGGGTCAGTATTCCAGGAAGATACGTAATAACTTCAGGGAGAAAACTGAAACATAGTCAGATAGTGGTCAGGGTCAAAAGCCAAGAAGTCACGACAGGAACAGGGAGCAGGCACAGAGAAGTCAAGCAACAGTCCGGGGTCAGAAAACAGGGTTCAGAACAAAGCAAAAGACACAGGTTAACAGCACAACTACCAAACCAGAATGTACGATTGGCAAGGTCCTGGGGGAGCATGCTCAGTAAAAAAAACAGGGCAACTACCAGAAAGATGAAACACCCGAGCACACACCTACCAGAACCAGAATGGAATCCTGCACAGTCAATCAACCTGCCAGCCCAGCAGTCCAGAAAACACAGCAGAGCATCTCCAGTGCAAAATGCTCTTCCCACAGGAATCGTGACAACAGGCAGGTAGTTAGCAACTACTTCCAAGCACATTTTTAATCCAAGAGGGAGAAAAAAACAAGAATGATGCTATTTATCTAAGGCACGAAAGCGGGCATCTTACTTTCCACATCCTGCATTTATTATTAGCACATTTTCTGCCAAAGATATCTGTGTGTCTGGAAGTGAATTAAATGTCCAATAAATGAGCACATTTGCAAAATAGTTCTGCATTTACTGCTCAATCATCTGATTGCCTAATTTCTCATGTTATTATTCTGATATTTTAATATCTTGTTGACACATTTATGCAGATCGATTTGCATGTTCCGCAAATTGGCTCGCGGGGGTTTCTTTAACTTTACGGAACGTGAGGGGAAGAGAAGAAAGAACTATAAAAATGATAAAAAGGATCCCGAGTTTTGATCTTGGTTTAAAGATTTTGATGAGAAAAATGTTGGGTGGGAGACGGAAAAGCAAATATGTTTATAGATCAAGGAGCTAATGGAAGCTTTGAACTGGAATTGAAAATAAATAGAACGTGAGATAAATTCATCACCTGAAGCTCATCCGGTTGAGAGGAAAGGTTTAGGTGTTTCTATAATTTGTTACCTTCGTTTTTGAGGCCTTCCACGTAGAACACAAATGGAAAGATAAATTCTAAGAGCCTGGTTTTTGTTTTAAGCAATGTATATAAAAGAAGGATTTTGAAAGTGGGTAGGATATATTGATCCAGGCTCCAATCTTTTTTAGATCTCTACAAAGAGTATACTTGAAGAAGTTTGGAGGAATGTGCTGGGAATGTCAAGTAAAAGATCAATTTAAGACATATATTTGATGCCAGTTTTGTTTTAATACATTGGAAAAATGTAGCAAATCTGCCAGACATTACTTAAATTCTTGCATGTATCTGTGAGGCCTGAAAGCACTAATGAATTAAAGAGTTTTTCCTTACTGATAAATCATTGCTTGCCTTCGTAGAACAAGGGATTTTCGGTTTAGTTATTCCTATTGTTTTATTTTCTATGGTTGGTTCAGTGTACTTTTTCTTTTTAGTTTTGTGAGAACACAAACACCTTGAAGTTATTTTGTGGATCCGTCCAACTGTGTCCCAAAATAAAATATAAGAGTTTTGTCTAAAAGTAACAGGGTTAAAGGGAATGTTTAATCAGAGTATGACCTATGTTTTGGTTGAGGCTTTTATCGGAAACATTTAAAAAAACAAATTGGTGATTTTTTTAATTCCCATATCAGTATCAATACATAAAAAAATTCCACCTGTAAACCAGGCAAGGCCAACACTTTCTCTTCTATATAGATCACTTTTCAGAAATCATCACATTATCATCACAGCCTGGATTACATTGAAAGGTCAAAATTATAAATAGATAAGGCTGGTTTCACACTGCGTTATTACTGACGTTGAGTGGTCCCGTGTTATGATACGGAACCATGGAAGATCACAATGTACCATTGGAAAAAAGGTGACAAGAGCATTGGCCACTAATCTGGCCGCCATCCCCTTACTAACTATCAACACTAGAAGTAGCAGAGGGGTGAACTAACATCCTATGCACCGCGAACCCAGCCGGAGAACTAGCTATCCTAAAGGAAGGAATGATGAATAACTCTCTGCCTCAGAAATAGACAAGAATAGCAAGCCCCCCACATTCAAAGACTATGGTGATATAGGAAAATACAATACACAGATGGAGGATAGGATTAGCAAAAGGTGAGGCCCCACTAACTAAATAGGAAAGGATAGGAAAGGGGCTGATGGTGACCAGAGAAAAACCCTACAAAAACCCAAATACCTGATAGTACAAAAAGGTCCTCAGATTGCACGATCTGCACTCCGCCTTATATCAGGCGCTCTTTTCAAACCAATGAACAGAAAACAGGAACAATTACAAATTCAAGAAGCAACAAACACATGGACTTATAGGAGCAATACTCCAAACATAGCTGCAGGGAGCTTCCCAGCAAAGTAACAGAGAGGAAAGATTCCTGCATGCAAATAAACTGACAATAACCACAATAATTGACAACCCAGATAAGGACAAAAGAACAAAAACAACATAAGAAAGAACCAAACACTTATCTGGTGTAGAAGTGGTCTGGAGCAAGATGAAAAGGCTGGTGAAGCACAGAACAAATGATAACCGGCCCAGACAGCCAGGAGACCAAGGCTTAAATAGGCAGAGAGTTAGCAATGGAAACGCCTATTGCTCATGAACACCTAGATTCGGTCAAACCATTCCTGGCCACAAGAGGGAGTCACACAGCAGCAACAGCATAACTGACATTCACAACAGTCCCGTCAGGGCTTCCATCCGAGCACACCCACAAAACGGGTTTCGAACACATGCGCCAATAGGGCCATTGACTATAACGGAGCAGACGGAGTCAGCGTGTGCTCTGTCTGAACCCCGCCCGTCTGCTATGCTCTGTTCACCACTTTATATAGCCAGGAGCCTTTTTGCCCAGACCTGCAGATTTTTAGTCGTACATAGAGAGGCATTTACGGTTAGGCTCCCGAATAATAAGAGATTACCTTGTCGTGGTATTCGGGCACAATTGCATTGATCAATACATTTGCTAAATATCTCTTCTATTTCAAATATCCCTAGCAGTTATGCAATTTTCATTTTTCATGTTTTGCATTTTTTCCAGTTAGCCAAATGTATTTTTCATTGTTTTAATATTCCTATATTGGTTATGCTTTACCAATATTACCTTATAATATAGTGTTTAGTGTGCAGTATTTTCACTTTACTATAGTTATGTGTTTTTTAAGCTTGCACCTAGTTCACACTCATTGGTGTTCCAGACAGTCTTTTCTCATTTGCACCATTTTCAGGCATATATGCTTTTGCAGGCAAACAGCCAGATGTAGCAGGTGTCTGCCTGCAGAAAGTGTATACGCCCAAAAATGGTGCAAGACAATGCACACGCTGACTCCATCTGCTCCATTATAGTCAATGGCCCCATCGTCGTATGTGTCCGAAACCCGTTTTGTAGGTGTGCTTGGACGGAAACCCCGACGAGGCCACTCAATGTCAGTAATAACGCAGTGTGAAACCAGCCTTATCTATTTAGTTTTGACCTTTCAATGTAATCCAGGCTGTGATTGGGGTAGTAGGTGTTTTTGGATGGAAGCTTTAATGGGACCACTCAACATAGGTAAAAACGCAATATGAAGGGGCCTTAACAGAGGATTCTCCATTCAAAATTGATGATGATTGTAGCTCACCTCTTCCCCGTCCCTGTGCATTGACCTTACACTTCTCGCAGCAAATGCCTATGAAACTCTACTCAAAGCATGACTAAAAAGTCAATGAGTTTGTCTATCGTTGTCTATGGTCCATGAAGGTGCTGAAAGCATGAAGTTCAGCAAAACAACTAACATCTATCCAATATAAATGGATAATCCAAGTTCCCATTCAAGAGCTCTTTAAAGTGTACTGATATATTCAGCCACTATGGATTTGAAGCTGTAAATAGGTAATTCTTTATAATAGAGCTAGGTCCTTTTCTGGTATCTGACCACCTTTGATAATGTCTTGTTCCCAGTGATCATTGCTTCCTTGTGATTATTATGAATAAAAAAGGGTAAAACAAAAATGGTGACAATAGTTAAGGTAATATTTTTAAAACCACACATCTGTGTTAAAGTGTTATTCTTAACATTAAAAATTATCACCTATCAAAAGGGTACAGCTAGAGATAAATTGTGGATCGGTGGGCATGCGACTGTTGGGATCTCAAGAATGATTCTCTGTAATGCCCTTTTAGAATGGAGCTATGGCCGCGCATGAGGCTCTGTGCTTTATAGGACTGGCAAAAAATGATGAGCACTATACTTACCCACATAGAGAATAAATGGAGAGGTTGTGCGCATGCGTAGTGTAAGATTCTGACTCTCTTGGATGCGTGTTAGAGGTAGATACAGGAAAATTTCCATACAAATGTGTAACTGGTTTATTCAGTCTTCATAAACCATGCCACAAAAACAAACTCAAAGTAGGATCCTTCCTGCACATGGATATAAACTGAAAATAAAAAGTCCATATATAGCTGGAGGGTCTGTCTGCTCAATATAATGTCCAGATCTTTAGCAAGAGCAAAACCGCTAGTGCTCTGCACACCTTCACACGCAGACGCATGAACTAGACTAATTGCCTCCATTTTACCTCTTGTGTTTCAGACGTGTACCGCCCCAGCAACGGTCGAACCGCTCGGATCCGGGTGTCGCTACTCGTGGCTCGAGGATCTCTAGACCCGGGGACTCAGGGTCACTCTAAAATGGGATGGGGATTAATTACAGGGGAATTAGATAGTTTGTGATGCCACCCATGGTGTGCGGTAATATAGAGTACCGCCGCTGCCGTTAGGACTAGGAGTACCCGAGGTGATGGAGTGGGGCAGCCAGATGAAGTTACCCTCCACCTCCACGGGTCGGGGAAGGCCCCTGGACTTTGGATGGTAGGATGGATTGCAGGGGGAGTGCGGGCTCGCGGGTAGCAGGGGTTGATCAGGTACTCACTCAGAAGGAAAGCAGATGCTGACAACATGGTAAACCAAGTCTCTGGGTGCCGCTGCCCTCTTGGGGGAGCTCGTCCGGGTTCTGTCCCCTGCAATACTGCCTGGGGGTCCGTAGTCTGCCTCCATGCATAGAAATTTAGAAGTGTTCAAGTGGCCCATAAGCTTAAAGCTGTTCGGGCCCCGCTCCCTACTATGGGTAGTAAAGGATCTTGCTCTCAGGAGCTCACGCTTGGGATTTCAGTGGGCTGCTTTGTTTGGAAAGCCCTATCCCCTCGTTGCGCTAGTGCCCCCGATTGCTGAGCTTCATGGGGACAGTCCAGAAAGGCCCTATCCTCCACAGGTTAATTGCCGGGTTGCTTGAAGCCTCTCCCCGACCTAGTACTCCGACGTGCTTTCGGCCCCAGACCGGCTATTGGACTGCAGCTGCCGATAGTCCTCCTTGACTAGCCAGGCACCTAGTCCCAATATCCCGCGACCGGGTCTCCAACTCCTCTGGGTCCAGACCACCGTTTGCAACCCAATCTTCTTCTCCCCTGGGAGCGCCAACTCCCAGCTTCCTCGAGCTCCTCACTGCTCAAGGGCTACCACTGTTCTCACTTGTCACCTCCCACCTCCCTGCCTGATCCTTAGGTGGGCGGCCCTATTTCAGCTAAGCAGCCCACTGGTGTGCCTGACAGGGTGTGGTGCGAGGTGTGATTGGGATTTTGGATGCTGATGGAGGCAGTGCTGGGAAGTTGGGAACCCAGAACCAAGAGGGGTTGAGTTCTGCACTGGGAGATAAAGAGCGTGCAGTACCCTGTGACGACCTGACTAGTCCAGGGGCGTCACACTTACATCCCGCCGTAGGGTGGGTATATGTTAGGAGTCATTCTCACCCATCTCATTGCTTGTAAACCGAACACTGACATGTCCTATTAACGCTCTCAGCATTAACCATTCCGGACTTACATCACCAAGACTATCAACCTCAATGATACATATCTCCCCTCAGGGACCTTTTCCTACAGTAGTAATTGTTTTATTTTGATAAGGCATTTAAGACCTGTATTCTCAAAATTGGTGTGTCCCAACTGTTGGAACATTACAGATGTGCAATTTATCTTGTATCCTTTGGATAGGTGAGAACCTTTAATATTAAGAATGACCCTTTAACTGTTTTTTTCAGGTATCTTGATCTTTGTGTGTATCTGTATTTCTGCAAATAATTATAGCCACAAAAAGAGCTAAAAAAATATTCACAATTTAATTTGGGTTATCTATTCCCATTTAAATACAAGATGATATTCATCAAAGAAGTAGTCAGTATGAATCTGCAGCTGAGACCTTAAAGGGTGGTTCACCCCTTTTCATTACAGGTCACATTGATATTATGTTGAAAAACAAGATTTCTCTCAAATACCTTGTGTTGCCAATAGTGCCTGAGAGCGGTGCTATTGCAGTCCGCTCACCCCCTTCTAGTGACCTCCCTAGGCTCCGTGACCTCTTTAATCCGATGATGTCACGTCAACTGAGGCGGGCCACAGTCTTCCTGAGTGAATGGGCTGTGGGCAGTTTTTCACAGTGCGTCACAGCTGATCATCTCCCTGCTCTCTCCTTCTCTGCAGAGAGCTGTAAGCAGGAGCGACGCTGGGCTGTGATGAGCGGTGAAACGCCGCCCCCAGCCCAGTAACTCAGTGAGACTGGGGCTGGCCATCGTGATGTCAGGTCAACACAGGAAGTTGATGTGACATCACCGGACATAAGAGGTCATGGAGCCCCGGGGTCACACGAAGGGGATGAACGGACCACAATGTCGCCGCTCACAGGCACTATTGGCAACACAAGGTATTTGAGAGTAACCTTGTTTCTTAACAAAACATTGATGTGGCCAGTAATGAAATGGGGTGAACCACCACTTTAAATGAAACTAAGAACAATATGGTCCACTCATAATTTACCACCACTCAACTGACAATGAGGACCTCTCCTCCTTGGTTTGGTGGTGGACTACATGTCTAATGTGACTTCCATTACATATCTGATTGATAGTGTTAGAAATCACATCTCTATTATTTTCACCTATAAACTCCCTCATTGAGATCGAAAATCTAAAAAGACACATATCAACATATTTCAATAATACAAAATACTATGAATGCACTAGTGCTTTCACCGAGGGGGCTTTGAGCTGCTCGGTTAAAGAGAATAGACTTGTAAAATATAAGTCAATTTAACACTACATAAAGTACAAACATTACAGAGCAGAATACAAAATGAAGAAGAAGAATATAACAATACAATAAAGCTAGCCAATATTGTTTTTAATAACACGGGGTGATTGTATGTCAGGCTTAGTGGTACTTAAGTATAGAAAAATTCCATGCCAAAGAAATCTTTGAATAGAGAAGTCAAAGAACAATTGCCTTTTGGTTATTATTACAATTTATTTAGATTCAGGTCACCAAAAGTCAGACGTGCCATAAATAATAGAGACGCCAGCACCCAAAGCATCGTAAATCATATACAGCTACTTCAGTAAAAGGGCACAAAGAAAAAGCCTAAAACATCAGGACTTTGTAAATGGAGATTATTTCCACATTTAGACCCGAAATTACCAAAGAGAAAGTTAAGACTTTCAAAACTTTAGCTTAGCAAGTTGACTTTTGGTATCATTTACTTAGAAGGACTTTTCCAGTTGGACAATGACTATAAACATGATGTCAAGATTAAATAAAATATCTACAACTTTTGGACAACTTTTTCTGTTTTATTGAGAATAGTTTTTTTGTGGTTCAACCCTGGAAACTTGTTGAGAAGAAGCTGCAACTGATTCTTATATCTTTTAACCCTGTGAATTTGTCACCAACAGCGCAGCTCACCCATCAGTTGAGTAACTAGAGTTCGATGGGCCCCGATGCAAAATTGGGACCTGACCCCACCCTCCCATTTCCCACCCCCTCAGAGCACAGGATAATTACACTGATATTTATCTCTTTCCCTCCGCACCCAGGTTTACTATGCTCCGATATCGCAATATAATATCCATAATTATAATGCATCTCATAGTCCTCCACATATTATAATACACTCCCCATAGTCCTCCACATCTTATAATACACTCCCCATATTCATCCACATATTATAATACACTCCCCATAGTCATCCACATATTATAATGCACTCCCCATAGTTCTCCATATAATATAATGCATTCCCCATAGTCCTCCATATAGTTTAATGCACCCCCATAGTCCTCTATGTATTATAATGCAGCCCCATAGTCCTTCATATCATATAATATACCCCCCCATAGTCCTCCATATATTATAATGCATCCCCATAGTCCTCCATGTATTATAACACAGCCCCCATAGTCCTTCATATCATATAATACACCCCCCATAGCTATCCATATTTTATAATGCATCACGCATAGTCCTTCATATCATATAATACACTCTTCTCATAGTCCTCCACATATTATAATACACTGCCCATACTCTGCAAATCTTAGCACAGCAGACACATAGTTGTGACATCATCGCACTCCTCTGCTGAGCTGTCAGAGCGCAGACACAGTGGCACAATGATGAGAGGGAGCTTGCTACTCACTCTCTCATCAATGCTTTCAATTGTATCGGTATCTACGAAGACAATAAAGTTGAAAGTGCAATCCTGTGGCGGTGCACCACTGGATGAGGTCTTCGAGCCCCCTGAAACCCTGGGCCCGGTCGCGATGGCGACTCCTGTCACCGCAATTATTCCACCCCTGTCACCTGAATTCCTTTCTATGTAATAGAATTAGTGTCTAAGTGGGAAATATAGCGGTACTTGTGTGACGCCCTGGACAAGCCAGGGGTCACAGGTAATGACATCACCACACCCTACACCCCAGTTAGGCACATCAAAGCTAGACCAGAAACCCTTGTTGCCCTCCCCAGGGGCTGATGTCCACACCAGGGGGTGGGCCCAGGCGGTTGGTCTCCACCCACCAAGGAGTTCACAGTCCTGGAGGAGGGAAAAGACAGGCAGTCAGAGTTTGGAGGAGGAAGTGAGAGGAGTTGAGTGGTACAGGAGCAAGTGGAAGGAGAAAGTGAGAGCTTAAGAGCCTGAGAGCGTCCGGGTGTGTGCCCCGGACAGAGACAGCAAGGTTAGCAGACGGCGGTGACCGTCTGCAGGAGTGGCCTATCGGAGGTGCCGTGAGGACCGTGGACGGGTGGTGACCCGGTGGTACCGGACCGGTACACAAGGAGAAGCCAGCACCATTGGCAGGGGCCTTTCATATCCCGGCAAGGCTTGGAGTCGCCGTGAATTTGCCAAATCCGTCAGTGATGAGGACCTCCGGGTTTCCAAACAACTAAGTCCCGATTGAAGGCAACAGTCCAACCGTATGAGAGAGACACCGCCACCACCAAGGCACCAGTTTCTCAGGGCCAGCGCCTGCGGGCAAAGAGGGGCTCCTCCGGCCCATATCCAAGCCGGGGAGCGGGTTACCGGTGGGAACCCATCGCTACCAACATTACACAAGGTGCAGGGAAAGAGACAGTCACCGTTAACTACCGGGGAAAAGCAACAGCAGCCGTCCGTGGGAACCGTCTTTCCAGCCGTGTGTTTTACCGAGAACTGTGTCACCGTCTCAGGCTGAATGAGTACCACCGTGCCGTGAGGCACAGTGCTGCCCCCGCGACCCTGCACCTCACCAGGCCCCGCACCTGGCCTGCCATCCCTCGTCCTCCACCCCATCACTGGGCCCCGGGACAACCAACCCCTACCCACGGAGGGGAGAACTAACAACTCTGCTGCTCCCTGTCACCGCTCCCGGGATCCCCATACAGAGCAGCGGTGGTGTTACCAAAAATCACCACAACCGTGGGTGGCGTCATGGACAATAAATCCCCAAAACCAAACCCCTTTTCACTCACGGGCGAGGAGCGCCGCTCGAGTCCCCGAGATCCAGCCCATCGCTCGAGCCACCACTGAGCAGCAGCGGCCGCAGCAGCAGCGGCAGCCGGACCCGAGCAGTGGGAGAGCGCAGCGTCCCCTCCTCCGCCCGCGACAACTTGGCATCACGAACAGGATCTTACCGCTCTGCCGTCTGGTAGAGGTGCGCCTTGTTACCGCCGGAGGTTTCTGGCCGAAAAATTTCAGAAGCCGCCATCTTTGGCGCGAAAAGTTCCCGCTCGAGCGTCTCCTCGAGTAGTGGAGGCGTGAAGGCCAAAACCCCGCCCCGATAGAGGAGGAGCCGGAAAGAGGCTAAGGGGGACGGAAGCAAGATGTCTGCGCCCGACAGAGCCGCTGGAGGAGCGGTGGTCGCAGCCGCGGTGGCACCTGTGGATGGGAATGGGCCTTCCCAGGTCCCGGCCGCGCTGGCGGGGGGTGCCGCGGCCACAGCTCTCGCTCAGGTGATGCCGTTCTCCTTGTCCTATGTGCCCGGAGCTACCTGGCTACCGCAGTACGACGGGAAACCTGATGCGTTACAGGTCTTCCGGAAAAAGCTTAACCCGCTCCTGGAATTGTACCCCCTGACTGATAAGCAACGTGCAGCGGTAGTGCTGGGCCAGCTAACCGGCGTGGCTGAGCAGCAGGCGGAGATCTGAGCCGAGGGGGACCGGTTCTCTGTAGCCACCATCTTTGAGAAACTACAGACTGCCTTTGAGACCTGTACCGAAGCTGAACTGAGGATGCAGTTTTACCAATGTCGGCAACGGCCTGTGGACAGCATTCAGGACTACGCTTTACGTCTGCAAACCGCCCTCCGCACACTGAAGCGGGTGGACACCATCAATGAGGCGGACAACAACAAAATTTTAATAGAGCAATTTGTGCAGGGGATGAGGTCCTCCGAGGATCGCAAACAACTCCGGCTGTGGGCCCTAGAACACCCGGATGTGGACTTTGCTGTGTTAAAGGAACAGGCCATTAAAGCTCTGCACCCCCGGCTTCGGACGTCTTGGAACCAGCCCTGTGGCCAGTTGAGACGGCCCCCGTCGTGGTGGCCCCTGCCCTACCAGCATCTCCAGTACCTACAGCTCCAAGCAGCACGATGGAAGAACTGGCTGCCCAGGTCCGCCGCATGGATGGAGACCTCGCCAAGATCCTCGCCGCACTCCAGCCTCAGACCAGACCCCAGCCTCCAGCAAAGATACAGCTCGCCGACAGCTCTGAGGATGTTCCCTGGATGCAGCGGAGAGGTGCTAACAATTCGCGGAACAGACCTCCAATCTGCTACAGGTGCAGCAAGCCTGGCCATTACTTCCGACAGTGCCCGTTAAACGAGCAACCCCTGGGGCCACGGGCCAATCCTCAGGAGTAGAACCCCGTGGCCCCCCAGACTGGCGGGACTGGTATATCGGGGCCCGGCCCATCATCCCCGTGGCTGTGGACGGCATACCGGTGATGGCTCTCTTGGACACTGGATCACAGGTAACCACCATACCATACACATTGTACCAGCGGTATTGGGGGACAGACGAGCTGGCTCCCCCAGATACTAGTATAACACTGATTGCTGCTGATGGACTCCCACTGACCCAAGCGGGGTATAAACAAGTGGCCATGACTGTGGGGCGAGCTGAACTGCAACACCAGGGTATGATTGTGATCATGAATGAACCCAGTGATCATAACTCGAAGATAGTGCTGGGAACCAATGTGATGGAGCACTGTATGAGTGATGTGTTGGCCCTACTGCAGCAGCTGGCCGCCACGGCGGCGGGGAGCCGACAAAGAGCTGTGCAGCGTGAGATCCGAGCCTTTATGTACCGCCAGCATGTAAACTCGACGGGAGGGGAGATTGGTGGAGTGAGAGTGATGGATGTTGCCCCGTTGACTGTGCCCCCTAGGAGAGAGATGATGATTTGGTGTAGGGCAGCAGTAGGGCCTCAGGGGCGTGACTACCCTGCCATGATAGAGCCCATGCCCTCCGAACACTGGCCCACAGTAATGGGGGGAGAGTGCCCGTGAGGGTGCTGAACTGTGGGGAGGAAGAAGTCAGGCTTCCCCGGTATGCTACACTTGCTAAGTTGCTCACCCTAGATCCCCACACCATCCATGAAGCAGCTCCTCCAGTTTCACTACCTACTGCCAGCACTCACCCGCCCCAAGGGGATTTAGACGAGTGGCACCAACAGCTACACGTGGGCACTGACGATACCCCTACACATCACAAAGAAGGGGTATACAGGGTGGTACGGGAGTACGAGCAAGTTTTTAGCAAACATCCCCTAGACTTTGGGCAGATTAAAGGGGTCCAACACCATATCCCTACCGGTGAACATCCCCCTATCAAAGAGAGGCACAGGCCCATTCCCCCTGCACACTACCAGTGCGCCAAGGACATGTTGAGGAACATGAGGGAGGCAGGGGTTATCAGGGACAGCTGTAGTCCCTGGGCCGCCCCGTTGGTGCTGGTTAAGAAGAAGGACGGCACCATGCGGATGTGCGTGGATTACCGGAAGATTAACCAGATTACGCATAAAGATGCCTACCTTCTGCCCCGTATCGAGGAGTCCTTGTCCACGCTGAGAAACGCAAACTACTTCTCCACCCTTGACCTCACCAGTGGGTACTGGCAGGTGGCCGTGGCGCCCGAAGACCGAGAGAAAACTGCCTTTACCACCACTTTGGGACTCTGTGAATTCAACAGTATGCCGTTCGGGCTGTGCAATGCCCCGGGTTTCTTCCAACGGCTGATGGAGTGCTGTTTGGGGCACCTGAATTTTGAGACCGTCCTGTTGTACCTGGATGATGTAATTGTGTATTCACAGACATATGAAGCCCATCTGGAACACCTAGCCGAGGTGTTCGCGTCCCTTGCCAAGTACGGGATGAAGTTGAAGCCCTCCAAGTGTCATCTGCTGAAACCCAGAGTGCAGTACCTGGGGCATGTAGTGGGAGCAGAAGGTGTCGCCCCCGACCCCGAGAAGGTCACTGCCATCCAAGACTGGCCGAGGCCAACCACAGTGAGGGAAGTAAGGCAGTTTCTGGGTCTGGTAGGGTACTACCGTCGCTTCATCAAGGGATACACGAAGATGGCTGCCCCCATGCAAGACCTCCTCGTGGGACAGACCAAAGGTGGTAGTCCCCTCAGAGCCCCACTGGTGTGGGAAGAGAGGCATGAGGAATCCTTCCACCAGCTGAAAGCGACCTTGACCGGGGAGGAGATCCTAGCGTATCCTGATTACAGCCACCCGTTCATCCTCTACACCGATGCCAGCAATGTGGGCTTGGGGGCAGTCTTGTCCCAGGTCCAAGATGGGAAGGAAAAAGTGATTGCCTATGCTAGCCGGAGACTCCGACCGACTGAAAGGAATCCTGAAAATTACAGCTCTTTCAAGCTGGAGCTCCTGGCGCTGGTGTGGGCTATCACCGAGCGGTTCCGCCATTACTTGGCCGCAGCAAAATTCACCGCTTTCACGGACAAGAATCCGCTGACCCACCTGGACACGGCCAAGTTGGGTGCGTTGGAACAGTGGTGGGTGGCCAGGCTAGCCAACTACGACTTCACAATCAAATACAGGGCCGGTCGTGCCAACGTTAATGCTGATGCACTCTCTCGGATGCCCCACTTGTCAGAAGAACGGTGCGAGGATGATGACCTCGAAGAGATCGAGTTGCTTGCATTTCACCAGCCACCAACTGAGAAGGTCCATGTTCACCAACAACGGGTGAACCTGGACCCGCTACCCAGTCAGGAGTGGCAGGAAGCTCAAAACCAGGCGCCCGCTGTCCGCCTAGTCAAGACCCTAGTGGAGCAAGGCGCTGCCGGAATAGACCCTGCCGCCCCAGCTGAAGCCCAACGCCTGTGGAAAGAACGGACCCGACTGTATCTACCCCAAGGGAAGTTGTACCGTGAGCTGATTAACCCAAAGACTCATGAGAAAATCCGCCAGTTGGTGATTCCCCAAGCTAATGTGCCCACCATTCTACAAGCGTACCATGATGGTGCCGGACACTTTGGATGGAAGAAATTGGAAATGCTGTTGAGGGAGCAGTTCTATTGGAGTGGGATGCGGGAGTCTGTAGAGGTCTGGTGCCGAGAGTGCGGCCCTTGCACGCTGAGAAGGAAGGACGAGGCCAGCCAGAAGGCGCCCCTACACCCGATCGTTACACATCAACCGCTGGAGCTGGTCGCCCTGGACCATGTAAAGCTCACCTCCAGCCGAAGTGGGTACACTTACGCTCTCACCATAGTGGATCATTATTCAAGGTTCATGGTGGTTGTCCCAGTCAAAGACCTAACCGGCCGTACCGCCGCTAGAGCGTTCCAAGCTTACTTCTGTCGACCACATGGATACCCTGAGAAGGTGCTTACTGACCAAGGCCCAGCCTTTGAAGCGGAGGTGTTCCATGAGTTCTGTCAGCTGTACGGCTGCAAGAAGATCCGGACCACGCCTTACCATGCCCAAACCAACGGTATGTGTGAGAAGATGAACCATTTGGTCCTTGGCCTCCTCAAGACGTTGCCGCTAGAAGAGCGGAACCTGTGGCCGGAGAAGCTGCCTGACTTGGTCGATATGTACAACAATATCCCGTCCAGCTCAACGAAGTGCACCCCAGCATATCTGATGAGGGCTAACCCCGGCCGACTGCCGGTGGACCTGGAAATGGGACTGGAAGCCCCAGAAACACTCCCCTCGACGGCTGAATGGGACACCCGGCAGAGGGTTCAGTACCGACAGATTCAGGAATATGTGGAGAAGAACTTAAGTCGGAGTCGGTTACAACAGGAGCAGCGCTTCAACCAGAAGGCGTCTGCTGGCTCTTTCCAGCCTGGAGATGTAGTGCTGAAGCGGAAGAGGAGAACCCACAAGCTGGATGATCAATGGGAACAAACCCCATACGTCATACAGCCCACAGGATGGGAAGATGGGAAGGCCTACCAGATCAGTCGTGACCAAGGGGGCACTTTGGCCACGGTTTCCCGGGACCATCTGAAAAGGTGCCCACCAGCATTGAGGGCAACGGCTGAAGTACCGATTCCTCCACCAGCGGAGAAGGCAAAAGAGGTAATCCACACCGTGATGGGTGACTTCCCAGTGGACTGGCCTACACTGAACGGCGTGGTGATTCTTCCAGTGATACTATTCCCACAACCCGTGGATGAAGAAATGATGGAGGTGGTCAACCGTGAGCCAGAGCCAGTGCCAGTGCCCAGGGATGAACCTGTGCCCAGCTCCCCTATGCCTCCGCCTGCCCCACACGATAACAGGGAAGAGAGACTGATTGTTCCCTCTCCCCCGCTGCCTGTCACCACTGACACTGGACCCCGGAGGTCCACTCGCCCCAACTTAGGTAGACCCCCACTTAGGTACAGGGAAACTACTATTTAGAGGGGGTGGGTGAACATGTGTGTTGAAAGCACTGTGTTTAAAAGTTGTGAAAGTTTTGAAAATGAATAATAAGCAAATGATTACCGAAGAGTCACCTGATTGTCTGCTACTGTGATTTGAAACCGGTCGTTGCCGGCACCGTTGTCCCCGTGGGGACCCTTCAAACAGTTGCATAAAGAACTCTTTATGAACAGGCCCGAGAACTTGCAGGGCAACCACAAACTTGTGGGATGTAAATAATAATGTTGTTGTTGCAGCTTCCACCGTTACCGCCTCCGGAGAGGCAGATTGGAGGGAGGGCCCGCAGTGGAGCAGGCTGGGGCCCAGCCACCACCGGAACCGGTGGCTACCCTCTGGGGGTTCCAGGGGCTACCCATGGACGTGGGTCCCCTGGAAAGGACAGATCCTGCTCGGGTAACTTGGTGCAGGACTGGGGTCAAGGGGTGCTGCCTGTTTTCTTAGGGGCAGCATCAGGGCCAGGTTGCTTGGGTGGGTGAGAGCGGAAGCCATAACCGTTTACCGTTTGCAACGTTTAAGAAAAGTGCCTCCCGTTGTGGGATGAAGTTAATATAATTGTATGTGTTACCGTTTTTCTTATCTTTCTACAGAAAAATAAAACCGGTGTTGGAGGGCAGCCCGCGGACGGTCTGCATTTTGCTAAGGGGGAATGTGACACCCTGGACAAGCCAGGGGTCACAGGTAATGACATCACCAGACCCTACACCCTGGTTAGGCACATCAAAGCTAGACCAGAAACCCTTGTTGCCCTCCTCAGGGGCTGATGTCCACACCAGGGGGTGGAGCCAGGCGATTGGTCTCCACCCACCAAGGAGTTCACAGTCCTGGAGGAGGAAAAAGACAGGCAGTCAGAGTTTGGAGGAGGAAGTGAGAGGAGTTGTGTGGTAGAGGAGCAAGTAGAAGGAGAAAAGTGAGAGCTTAAGAGCCTGAGAGCGTCCGGGTGTGTGCCCCGGACACATACAGCAAGGTTAGCAGACGGCGGTGACCGTCTGCAGGACTGGCCTATCGGAGGTGCCGTGAGGACCGTGGACGGGTGGTGACCCGGCGGTACCGGACTGGTACACAAGGAGAAGCCAGCACCATTGGCAGGGGCCTTTCAGATCCCGGCAAGGCTTGGAGTCGCCGTGAATTTGCCAAATCCGTCAGTGAAGGGGACCTCCGGGTTTCCAAACAACTAAGTCCCGATTGAAGGCAACAGTCCAACCATATGAGAGAGACACCGCCACCGCTAAGGCACCAGTTTCTCAGGGCCAGCGCCTGCGGGCAAAGAGGGGCTCCTCCGGCCCATATCCAAGCCGGGGAGCGGGTTGCCGGTGGGAACCCATCGCTATCAACATTACACAAGGTGCAGGGAAAGAGACAGTCACCGTTAACTACCGGGGAAAAGCAACAGCAGCCGTCCATGGGAACCGTCTTTCCAGCTGTGTGTTTTACCGAGAACTGTGTCACCGTCTCAGGCTGAGTGAGTACCACCGTGCCGTGAGGCACAGTGCTGCCCCCGCGACCCTGCACCTCACCAGGCCCCGCACCTGGCCTGCCATCCCTCGTCCTCCACCCCATCACTGGGCCCCGGGACAACCAACCCCTACCCACGGAGGGGAGAACTAACAACTCTGCTGCTCCCTGTCACCGCTCCCGGGATCCCCATACAGAGCAGCGGTGGTGTTACCAAAAATCACCACAACCGTGGGTGGCGTCACGGACAATAAATCTCCAAAACCAAACCCCTTTTCACTCACGGGCGAGGAGCGCCGCTGGAGTCCCCGGGATCCGGCCCATCGCTCGAGCCACCACTGAGCAGCAGCGGCCGCAGAAACAGCGGCAGCCGGACCCGAGCAGTGGGAGAGCGCAGTGTCCCCTCCTCTGCCCGCGACACTTGTACTTGGAGGAGGACTAATCTTGTGGTGTCTTGTTTGGCTGTTGAAAAGAAATAACAGAAGGAATATCTTCTAGCCTGTTTACTGGGGTTCATGTTATGTAAGGTGTAAAGTGCCTTATGTCCCAGACCTACGCAAGAAGAAAGTGTGCCGACACTGTGAAACAAGCTTCCATGGTGTCAAAGCCCGTAATGCAGGTGGAAGTTATGAAAACTTACCAGATTGATTGAAAACAATATACCATAGTGTGCCGCCCCTGTGCCAGCAGCCGGCGCTGCTCGGGTCCGGGCTTTCAGGGGTGGTGGCTCGAGGCTCTCCGGACCCGGGGGTCCTGCGGACACGCCGAATAAATGGGAAGGACGTAGATGTACGGACTAGGCCTTAACGAGTTTGTGACGCCACCCACGGTGTCTGATGAAGTGGGGCACCAACGCTGCTGTTATGGGACACCCGGGGGAGATGTTGTGAAGCAAGTTGTTAACCCCTCTGTGGGCAGGGATGGTGGCCCCGGGAACCAGTGGTTCGGTGCAGGGGGATGGCGACCACAGGGGTACTCACGATTAGGAACACACACAAGTCTCTGTTAAACCAAGATGGTGGTGGCCGATGCCACGGCCGGTTGCGTTCGGGATCCCCCACACCGCTGGTAGTCTCAATCCTGTTCCTGCACTTTTTTGTGTTCAGTGGACTTCCCCGGTATGAAACTCGGGAGTCCGCTCCCGGCTGGATGTGGCCTAAGGAGCCGTGCCTGCAGACGCTGGCCCGTGGGATCTCTGGGCCTTGGCGGTGACCGCTTATCCCTATTCGGTGGGCTGTTGTCTTCTATGAGGGACTTTGGGTAGGACAGGACCTCTAGTCCTGGCCTCAATCGGTTAATTAACCAGTTCCAGTACGTTCTGGTCCTGGCTTCAGGGTCTGAGTACCCCCCTTTGTGCAGAGTTTCCAGTCAGGTCCTCGGTGTAGGTACCAGCGGGCTCCAACCCTGTCCTGATCCACCACGGTTCTGCCGAGCCGTCTTCCCGTCTCCTGCTGACGGAGACCACCATCTGCCTCCTAGCCAGAAGCCCCAGGGCTCCGACCCTGGCACCGTTCAACTTGGACTTCACTGCTGGAGCTAAACGTAGCTCCAGCCCACACTACTTTCCTGAACTCCAAACTTTCACTGTCTGTTTTCCCACCCAGGCTGTCTAGACTCTTAGGTGGGTGTCTTATAACCACCTGGTTCCGCCCCCTGGTGTGTCTATCTGTCCCTGAGGGGGGTTACTAGGTGTTCTGGTCGGCTGTGTGTTTCCTTGTGAGGGAAAAGTGTAGTACAAGGGCCTACCTGTGACTACCTGGCCCTGCCAGGGCGTCACAATAGGAAAATACAGGAAAGAGTATGGTCAGAAAATATGAAGGCAAATATGCCACAACAGATTGTAAAGGAATGTTGAAAAGCTGGAATGCTTCAAGAAGTGAGCCTGGATGTGTCTCAGTAATAGCAATTTATTACAGAACACTGTGGTCAAATATAAATCAATGGTTTTAAGGTTAAAGAAAGAATGTAAGAAGATGACTGAGGAAGAGATTACGGGGTTGGGGGAGGGGGTGGATCTGTAGAGAAACCACTATACGTATACCATTCGTATATGATAGAGTGCTGGGTGAATGTTTTGACAATGGGCTGGTCAAACTTAATCAGTCACAACCATTAATACCACCTTCCTACAATAGAATGGAAGGGTAGACATGTACAGCAGGTATAGAATTGTACAGAATCAAGGATGGGACACTAAAGGGCCATTTACATGCTGCGACATTGCTAACGATATATCGTCAGGGTCACGGTGTTTGTGACACACATCCGGCGTCGTTAGCGACATTGCAGCATGTAACATCTATATGCGACCTTAAAAGATCGCAAAAGAGACACAAATCTTTGGTATGTGATACGTCGTTCACGTACCAAAAATCATTGTCTGGTCAGTTGCGATGTTGTTCGTCGTTTCTACGGCAGCACACATCGCTATGTGTGACACTGCAGGAACAAGGAGCAACCTCATACCTGCGGCCGCTCCTCTGCTATTGGGCGGCTGCTTAGTGACGCCGCAGTGACGTTGCTATAACGCCGAACGCACCTCCCCCTTGATTGTTCGGCGGTCACAGTGACGTCGCTGAAAAGGTATGTGCATGTGACGTTGTTGTAGCGATAATGTTCGCTATGGCAGCTATCACCAAATGTCGCACGAACGACGGGGGCAGGTGCTATCACGCACGACATCGCTAGCTATCGCTAGCGATGTCGCAGCGTGTAAAGCACCCTTAACACTCCTCTGGTACGAGGAACTATCCCTCCTTAAAGGATGGCTATGAATGAGTTCAGGCCCTGCAGCCCAAGGGATCAGTTAGCTATGCTAAAATAGCTTTATGACCTCAACTAGAAGTCTGTTCTTTTCTTCAAACAGATTCAACAGATACAGGTTATGTGGTGCCATGGACTAGCCAGGTCATCACAGGTAACACACAAACATCCCCACACCCATTAGACAGTAACATTAGCCAAACACAAAACCCTTGTTGCCTTCCTCCAGGGTCTGATGTCCATACCAGGTGGGGCGGGGCCAAGCGGTTGGCCCCCCCCACCAAGGAGTTCACAGGCCTGGAGGCGGGAAAAGTGACAGATCAGTTCAGGAGGTTGAAGTGAGAGAAGTAACGGGGAAGAGTGTCTGGGTTTGTGGCCCAGGCACTGACAGCAAGGTTGGCAGACGGTGGTGGCCGTCTGCAGGAGTGGTGGATCGACGCGGAACTGTAGGACCGGCGTCAGGCGTTGGCCCGCCGGTACCGACCGGGGAGTGAAGTGAAGCCAGCACACACAGGCAGGGCCATCAGACCCCGACTAGGCTTGGAGTCGCCGTAAACAGTCAAATCCGAGTGTGACAGGAACCCCAGGGGTTTCCTAACAGCCAAAGACCCGTTAGAAGGCAACCGCCCACACCGTGAGGGTATACAGCTACCGCCTAAGGCTAGAGACCCAAGGGCCAGTGCCTGCGTGCAAACGGGCTACTCCGGCATCCATACACCGGGGAGCGGACTACCGTTGGGGATCCATCGTAGTCAAACAAGTACACAAAAGGTGCAGGGAAAGACAGCCGCCATCACCTGTCCGGGGAGAGACACTACAGCCGGCTGCAGGACCCGTCCATCCAGCTGTTTAGTTTACCGAGGACTTTGTACATTTCTTGCTGAGTGAGTACTCCCGTGCCATCCGGCACCGCGCCATGCTGCCCCTGCAACCCTTCACCTCACCAACCCTGCCTCCCCGTCACACCACCGGGCCCCGGGACCACCGACCCCTACCCATGGAGTGGGGAAAACAACATCCCAGCTGCTCCCTACCATCGCTCCCGGGATCCCTGTCACCAGCAGCGGTGGTGCCTATGTTCACCACAAACCGTGGGTGGCGTCACGGACTAAATCCCCCAAACCAACCACCCCTTTTCACTCACGGCTGAGGAGCGCCGCTCGAGTCCCCGGATCCGGCCCACCGCTCGAGCCACCGAGCAACAGCTGCAGCAGTGCCGGACCCGTGCGTGGCGAGCGCGTCCCCCTCCGCCCGCAACAGGTTACATATAACTGTACATGGCAAGATCTCGAGGCATTGGTAGATGCAATTAAGCAGAAAATGGAACTATCAAAAGAATATCTAATTATTAGATATTGGACTGGGTAGTTACAGATATTAGACTAAAGGATGCGTTACACGCTGCGACATCGCTAGCGAGAGCTAGCGATGTTGTGCGCGATAGCCCCCGCCCCCGTCATTCGTGCGACATTTTATGATCGCTGCCGTAGCGAACATTATCACTACGGCAGCGTCACACGCACATACCTTGTGACCGCCGAACAATCCCCCCTTCAAGGGGGAGGTGCGTTCGGCGTTATAGCGACGTCACTGCGGCGTCACTAAGCGGCCGCCCAATAGCAGAGGAGGGACAGAGATGAGCGGCCGGAACATGCCGCCCTCCTCCATCCTTCCTCATTGCGGGCGGCGGCAGGTACGAGGTTGTTCCTCGTTCTTGCGGTGTCACACATAGCGATGTGTGCTGCCGCAGGAATGACAAACAACATCGCAACTGACCAGACAACGATTATTGGTAAGTGAACAACGTATCACATACCAATGATTTTTGTCTCTTTTGCGATCGTTTAAAGTCGCACATAGGTGTTACACGCTGTGATGTCGCTAACGGCGCTGGATGTGCGTAACAAACACCGTAACCCCGACGATATATCGTTAGCGATGTCGCAGCATGTAAATGGCCCTTTAGTGGAAGAGTACTGTAATGTATTGCAGCATTGGGCTCTGACAACGCAGACTGAGCAAGCTTTTGTGGACGGACTAAAGAAACCCATTAAGGAGGAACTTGTGAAAGTGCACCTTGAGTGGTGAGGGAAGGATCCAAAAAACCTGTTTTAATTAGCTGAATAGGTGGAGCAGATGTAAAGAGATGAAGAAGTGAAGGGACACAGTAGTGATTAAACTGAGTGTCTGCAAATTAACATTGCCATTTGAGGACCAAAGATGTAAAGAATGGAGAAAATGGAGAGATTGACAATAGTAGGAACCAACAAGCGAAGTATCCGTACCCTAGGGATGAGATTGGAATAGACTCCAGGCCAGGTAATAGCTGTGGCACAATTGTTAAATATAAAATCCAAGAAGAGCAGATAAGGGGTAGAGTTGGCGCCTGAGCCTGTAGCGGGACGACTATGTGAGCAGTGGAGCAGGTGTATAGGCAAAGATATATGACCAATTCCAGAAGACTATCCGTGACCCGTTCCAGAGGAAGAACAGTGACCAGTTCCAGAGGAAGAGCCGTAACCACTTTCAGATGAAGATTCATGACCAGATCTAAGAAGAAGACCTAGACCAAATCCAAGAGGAGATCCATGACCAGTTCCAGGAGACGATTTATGACCACATTGAAGCGATGACTTGGTTGTAGCAAAGGACCATATCTGAGTGCTGTTGATTCCTGTGAAGACTTACGGTACTAAGTGGGAACTGGGGCCATGCTTCAGGGAATGAAGGTGCTCTGTGTACCGAGACTGTGAAATTACCCACCAACTTTGACTTTCAGCCTAGTGGGTGGCATTGTCAACCCACATTAGTGCATGTGTGCTTTTTTGTGTTGCTTTAACTGACTATAGTACCATATAAACCATTTTCTTTGTTCTGCAACAATATGAATGGCCATGTCACTTTAGTACTTACCTAAAATCAGGGCTAACAGCAGTGTTTCGTGGCTTTTTATTCAGCCAGACTGGACCTTGTCACCACGGATGTATCCTCTTAGGTCAGAGTCATTGCTGCTGTACAAGCCATGCTTGGTAATGCCAGAGAAATAGTTCTTGATTACAAGGTACGTTACACTCAGAATGATATTCATGGTGTCCTCAGTCAGGTACAACCCAGACATATTTCAATTGCCAAGCAACTTGACTTCAACGTGCCCTCATCATGCCCCCAAATGTTGAAAGTAAAAGGTGCACAGTCTTGAATCCAGCTATGCTTCTGGATTGAAACAGGATCCAGTAATGCAACAGAGCAGTAAAAGCGACTCAGTGATAACTCAGTGATAACTCAGTGATGACTCACATTGGGTATTTATTTTAAAGAAAGAGTTAGCAGAGAAAAGAGAGAATGCAGAAACAGTACGGACCACTATCAAGTAATATGCAAACTGTAAATGCAATATTTTACATACAGTTATTAAAGACTCTAACTCACAGGTCACAGTCACAGGTATTATATCATCTTAACTTAAAGTGAACCTGTCAGGTTCAATATGCACCCAGAACCATGAGCAGTTCTGGGTGCATATTTGTAATCCCTACCAAACTGTCCCTGTATATAGTAACATAGAAAAACAGATCTTTAGAAAAAGTATTTCTAAAGATCCTTTAGAATATGCTAATGAGGCCAGCGACTAGTCGCAAGGGCGTTACTTCCCCTGGCTGGTCGGCCCCCTTAGCATGTTAGCCCTGTATTTTCTTTTTTTGGGGGGGGGGAATAGGTTAATTCCTACATTTATTGTTGGGCACTGTGATGTCTATGTATAATGTACAATTATACTGCAAGCATACAATATGTGAGAGGCATATCCCATATATTATATGTCCTGTGTGAGTGTGAGGTTGTGCCCAGGGTATGCATGGCACGTCATGTGTGCTGGGTATGCGTAGCCCATTAGTAGTTTGTGTACAAGATGATATCTGCATTTCTTTGTGAATTGTACCCTCAGAATCAATTTTACTGGTAGACTCCAGGCACCCCAGTCTGACATTGCACAAGTTTCCAATATACAGCAAGATGGTGTACAGCTCTGTTATCTAATCTAATCTATAAAGCTGAGAGTATGTATGTATGTGTGTATATATGTACAGTGCCTTGCGAAAGTATTCAGCCCCCTTGAATTTTCAACCTTTTCCCACATTTCAGGCTTCAAACATAAAGATAAAAATTTTAATGTTTTGGTGAAGAATCAACAACAAGTGGGACACAATTGTGAAGCTGAACAAAATTTATTGCTTATTTTAAACTTGGAGCGTGCAATATTATTCAGCCCCTTTAAATTAATACTTTGTAGTGCCACCTTTTGCTGCATTTACAGCTGCAAGTCGCTTGGCGTTTGTGTCTATCAGTTTTGCACATCGAGAGACTAAAATTCTTTTCCATTCTTCCTTTGCAAACAGCTGGAGCTGAGTGAGGTTGGATGGAGAGCGTTTGTGAACAGCCGTTTTCAGCTCTTTCCACAGATTCTCGATTGGATTCAGGTCTGGACTTTGACTTGTCCATTCTAACACCTGGAAACGTTTATTTGTGAACCATTCCATTGTAGATTTTGCTTTATGTTTTGGATCATTGTCTTGTTGAAAGACAAATCTCCGTCCCAGTCTCAGGTTTTTTCCAGACTCGAACAGGTTTTCTTCAAGAATGGTCCTGTATTTGGCTTCATTGATCTTCCCATAATTTTTAACCATCTTCCCCATCCCTGCTGAAGAAATGCGTTCCCAAACCATGATGCTGCCACCACCATGTTTGATAGTGGGGATGGTGTGTTCAGGGTGATGAGCTGTGTTGCTTTTACGCCAAACATATCGTTTGGCCTTGTGCTCAAAAAGTTTGATTTTGGTTTCATCTGACCAGAGCACCTTCTTCCACATGTTTGGTGTCTCCCAGGTGGCTTGTGACAAACTTTAAATTACACTTTTTATGGATATCTTTGAGAAATGGCTTTCTTCTTGCCACTCTTCCATAAAGGCCAGATTTGTGCAGTTAACGACTGATTGTTGTCCTATGGACAGACTCTCCCACTTCAGCTGTAGATCTCTGCAGTTCATCCAGAGTGATCATGGGCCTCTTGGCTACATCTCTGATCAGTCTTCTCTTTTGAGATTACATTTTTGAGGGACGGCCGGGTCTTGGTAGATTTGCAGTGGTATGATACTCCTTCCATTTCAATATGATCGCTTGCACAGTGCTCCTTGGGATGTATAAAGTTGTGGAAATCTTTTTGTAACCAAATCCGGCTTTATCTTTAAATCTCCACAACAGTATCACGGACCTGTCTGTTGTGTTCCCTGGTATTCATGATGCTCTCTGTGCTTTAAACAGAACACTGAGACTATCACAGAGCAGGGGCATTTATAAGGAGACTTGATTACACACAGGTGGCTTATATTTATCATCATCAGTCATTTAGGACAACATTGGATCATTCAGAGATCCTCAATGAACTTCTGGAGTGAGTTTGCTGCACTGAAAGTAAAGGGGTTGAATAATATTGCACGCCACAATTTTCAGTTTGTTCTTTTTTTATAAAAGTTTAAAATAAGCAATAAATTTCGTTCTACTTCACAATTGTGTCCCACTTGTTGTTGATTCTTCACCATAACATTAACATTTTTATCTTCATGTTTGAAGCCTGAAATGTGGGAAAAGGTTGAAAAATTCGAGGGGGCCGAATACTTTTGCAAGGCACTGTATGTGTGTGTGTGTATGTGTGTATGTATGTTCACTAAAGGAATCCGCACTGTCATGTTTACAATCACGAAATTTTGCATAAACACCCTATATGACTCAGGAAACGTCATAGACTATGTTTTAAGGGGAAACGCTTTACAGTTATTTGTCAAACAAACCTCTTTACATTAAAGTCAATGAAGTTGGGAGCTACAGGTTATTAATAGGAGCTGTGATTGGTTGCTATAGGCAACGAAGGACAATTTTAGTATAAGAAGCTTATGTGTGAGGTAATATGATTTTGGTGGAGAAAGAGAGACAGAGAGAGCAAAACAGACAGAGACAGACAAACAAACAGAGAGTAAGGCGGGCTTTGCACGTTGCGACATCGCAAGCCGATGCTGCGATGTCGCACGCGATAGTCCCCGCCCCCGTCGCAGGTACGATATCTTGTGATAGCTGGCGTAGCGAACATTATCGCTGCGCCAGCTTCACATGCACTCACCTGTCCTGGGACCGTTGCTCTGGCCGGCGACCCGCCTCCTTCCTAAGGGGGCGGGTCGTGCGGCTTCATAGTGACGTCACACGGCAGGCGGCCAATAGCGGCGGAGGGGCGGAGATGAGCAGGATGTAAACATCCCGCCCCCCTCCTTCCTTCCCACCTCCTTCCTTCCGTAGAGCCGCCGGCGGCAGGTAAGGTTTAGTTCCTCGCTTCTGCGGCGTAACACACAGCGATGTGTGCTGCCGCAGGAACGAGGAACAGCATCGTACCATCGCTGCAGCAAAATTATGGAAAAGTCGGAGCTTGCATTGATGATACAATAACGACGCTTTTGCGCTTGTTTATCGTATCATCTAGAATTTACACACAACGATGTCAAAAGTGACGCCGGATGTGCGTCACTTTCGATTTGACCCCACCGACATCGCACGTGCGATGTTGCAACGTGCAAAGCCGCCCTAAGACAGACAGAGAGATAGAAACAGATAGAGAGAAACAGACATACATAGACAGTCAGAGAGGCAGAGACAGACACAGAGAGACAGTCGTAGACAGAGACAGACAGAGAAAGACAGATATAGACCGACAGAGACAGCGAGACAGAGAGAGACAGACAGACAGAGACAGACAGAGACAGAGAAAGGGTGAGAGAGAGTGGGAGAGAGGGAAAGTGGGAGAGAGACAGAAAGACATTTAGTTACTCTTCCGGGCAATGACGGGTACTACGACTAGTCTTTAGATAAATGTGTAAAGACAAAGAACCAAGTCTAAGAAAAGTGGCCAAAATATCCCATTTTAAAAATTTAATTATAAGTTTTTTTGCACAAATAGATTGTATATCTTGGACCATTCTAAGAAATGTATTGAAATTTGCATAGTTTTTGCTTTCCTATAAACTGCTGCATTCTACAACTGATCTCAAAAAAATCTCTTACTTTTTAGTCCGTTTGCTTCCTCCGTTCATTTAGGTTCTCATCTATTCTAAACAGTATGATATATTTAATGCAATATCTTCTAATCATTGGTAAGGCAATAAGAGCAGCAGGAGCAGCAACTGCTACTGGTTCCAATGTCTGGAGCGGCACAGCAGTAACCAATGCATTCTATACGTGCCAAGGCTGCTCGCTCATTTCCTCAGCTTGTGGCTGCACGAGCAATTATAAGTGAAAGGAAGCTTTATAAATCTTAATGGTGTGACACGTGCTGCTTACAGTATTTGTGCTGGATGATTTTAGCGAAGACATAAAACATAATCCATACAATATGTGTTACAGGGGCTTTACACCTTCCACCCAGATCAAATTGTCCCCCCAATATGGTGTCAAATTTTTCAATGCAATACTCAATTATTGACTATCTTCGATCATTCATGGCTCTTATACTGTTCCTCTGGGAATGGGACCTCTACATCATGTTTGTTACCCGGTAGAACAGGGGATTTTGTCAATCAGGAATGGATTCAGGTTCTCTCCCCATAGTAGCTGCGCAGTTTGCCTCCGTGACATCAGAACCTTCATTTCTACATTGTAATGTTAATTTTTTTCAAATCATTTTTTTTATAAACAAAGTATCAAACAAAAGTTAATTTAATGATTTTAAGATTCACTAGAAAAAGCTTGAATTTAGTTTGCATTAATGCACTAAAATACCCAAAAATAGAAATTAGGAGGAAACTTTTTGATACTTTTGGTGTACATCTACTAAATATCTACCAGGAAATGCTTCCGCAAAGTCTGCCACTGTCACCAGGTGCCTCTGTATTCACCTTGTGGGATTGGTCGTGAAGCTGTCACGGGGTAAATGGAGACAGAACAGGAACCCCTAGGCTGACCCCAAGACTATGACCCTGCACTATCCCTTATCTTGAAGGTAGGTTTGGTGGTAACCAGATTCGAGCCGCCAGCATGACCCTAACTCCTGTCTGAACCTTGATCTAACTCCCCCTCTCCCACACCCTTGGGTCGTGCAGGAAAACACAAAGACAAAACCCCACAAAATTAAACAGACAAGGGAGAACTGAAACTCGTACAAACCGCACTCAAACACGCAAGACAGACAATGTGTGTACTGGGGAATAACGTACAAATAAGAGGAAGTAATGCCCAACAGGGGAATGTTCATACCACTCAGAAGTGCAGCACGGATCACCATATACAGGAAAAGCACCAAGACATGGATTGCTGGAGTAAAAACTGAAGCTATCATCGGCACCTTAAATAGAGAAGTGACAGCTGCACTTGGCAATCAGCATCCTGAGCTCTTAGGTCCTACCCAGCAGCCTGCAGGAATTAACTCCTGCAGAGCTGAAGACTAGTGAACCTGAACCAGGCAACGCCCGGCTCTGGCTGAAAAATGCAGTACCCTCAGGTTGCTTGTCAGACTCTACAGTGTGAACAGAGTCTGACACCACAGTGCCAGCAGGTATATGCAGAGCATCGCATCGCATGACAGATGGAGCTGTCATGATCAATATTGCTGAAATGGATAGGATTTGTCCATCCAGGAATATTGGTGTGGCTAGGACTTGTGGTGCTACCCAGTCAAGCACAATGAGTGTGTGGGCTGTCCAAAAGCTAAGCAAGAGCAATAGGGCAGTACCACACCCTATTTAAGCTACACAAATTCTTGTATTGCTTGATTTCCTACTTGATTTTACTCATGCTGTTCTTATCCTGATCCTGACCCAGCTTTTAACCCAACTTCATTTGTTCTGTAATCTCTCCAGACTCAGCTGCAGGCTAGCTCGACTTTGCTTTCATAAACCAATTGGTATCTCACCTAGTTGCTGTTTCTTTCACCACAATTTTAGCTAGAAATGTTGTCCCTCCTAATACTGCAAATTTTTTTTTTTTTAAAATCCCTGTCCCAGACTTGCTGCTGACCCATCTGCTATTCCATGAATGTAACCCAGGAGGCTTCATAGTAAGTCAAGATCTCTCTATAGCGGGAAGAAGGGTGTTGACCATGGTTCCCCTGGGACTCGCTAACAAAGTGGAGAGTGCCAAATCTGTCCAAAGTAGCCTTATTGAGCTGAAGTTTTTTTTATACAAACTTAACACATTTTTTAGTAGAACACAATAATGAAATGAGACAAGTAATTTTGTGCCTCCAAAAAGATGTACACCGCTGGAAAACAGGTTCATCGAAATCCAAATTTTATTTTTTTTGTTATCTGTTTGCTTCTGTAAAGTGAATAGATACATCAAGGAGTGTGTCTGAATATTGTTTCGGAGTATGCAAGCATAATATAATGTAGAACACTGACACAATGTCTGTCTACCCTTGTCAAAACAGGAGGCCTTATGGCACAATGGTAAATTATATTATATAGACTAGGACCCCCATATTGAGATTTGCCGTGACATGGCAGGGGTGGCTCAAATTATTGATCAATCATTTGCTAAAAATCTAATTTTGCATTATAGTACAGTAGGAATGAATTTGTGAATTTTACACTTTTTATTTGTTGCATGCCATTCATAGGCAGTGCGGGCTCCCCTCTCTCTATACTCTTATGCAAGGGGTTTCAGGTCACAGTCCACTCCTTTACACTACAACCTCTGTGCACCATAATATTCTGCCCCTATACCATATAGCAGACGTGCTGAACACCTTCTCCATTATATATATATATATATATATATATATATATATATATAAATATATATATATATATATATATATATAATATATAAAGCTGAATGTGTGTATGTATGTGTGTATGTCCGGGATTGGCATCTGCACCATCGCAGCTACAGCCACAAAATTTTGCACACTCACACTTCTGGACCCCGGGAGCGTCATAGGCTATGTTTTGAGGGGAAATTTTAACCCTGCGCTTTACAGTTATTCGCCAAAAAACCTGACTCCATTAAAGCGAATGGAGCGGGGAGCCACAGTGCAGCCAGAACTTCAGAAGAATGCACAGCCACACCCTTATATGGAATGTTGGCATGTCACAATGCAGCCAAGGAAAGAGACAGACACAGACAGGGAAAGAGGCAGACACAGACAGGGTAAGAAACAGACATAGACAGGGTAAGAGACAGACACAAAGAGACAGACAAAGAGACAGACAGGGAAAGAGACAGACACAGACAAAAAGACAGAGACAGACACAGGGAAACAGACAAATGTGACGCCCTGGGCAAGCCAGGGGTCACAGGTCATGACACCACCACACCCTACACCCCGGATAGGTACACCGAAGCTAACACAAAAATCCTTGTTGCCTTCCTCCAGGGGCTGATGTCCACACCAGGGGGTGGGCCAGGCGGTTGGCTCCGCCCACCGAGGAGTTCACAGCCCTGGAGGCGGGAAAACCAGGCATTTCAGTTTAGGGAGAGTGAGAGTTAAGAGTGAAGTGGTAGAGGAGCAGGAGAGAGGAGTAAAAGTGGAAGAGAAAGAACAGTTGAGAAAGCCTGAAGTTGGTCCGGGTGTGTGCCACGGACTGAGAACAGCAAGGTTAGCAGACTGCGGTGACTGTCTGCAGGAGAGGCTGATCGGAGGTTGCCGAAAGGACCGTGGACGGGTGGTGGCCCGGCGGTACCGGAGCGGTATACGAAGAGAAGCCAGCACCATTGGCAGGGGCCTTTCGGATCCCGGCAAGGCTAGGAGTCACCGTGAATTTGCCAAATCCGTCAGTGAAGGGGACCTCTGGGTCTCCCAACAACCAAGTCCCGATTGAAGGCAACAGTCTAACCGTTAGAGAGAGACACCGCCACCGCCAAGGCACCAGTTTCTCAGGGCCAGCGCCTGCGGGCAAAGAGGGGCTCCTCCGGCACATATCCAAGCCAGGGAGCGGATTACCAGTGGGAACCCATCGCTACCAACATTTCATTAGGTGCAGGGACAGAGACCATCACCGTCAACTACCGGGGAAAAGCAACAGCAGCCGTCCGTGGGAACCGTCTTTCCAGCCGTGTGTTTTACCGAGTACTGTGTCACCGTCTCAGGCTGAGTGAGTACCACAGTGCCGTGAGGCACAGCGCTGCCCCCGCATCCCTGCACCCCACCAAACCCTGCACCGGCCCTGCCATCCAGCATCCCCCACCTCATCACTGGGCCCCGGGACAACCAACCCTACCCACGGAGGGGAGAACTAACAACTTTGCTGCTCCCTGTCACCGCTCCCGGGATCCCCATACAGAGCAGCGGTGGTGTCCACACAATCACCACAACCGTGGGTGGCGTCACGGACAATAAACTATCCCAACAACCAAACCCCTTTCACTCACGGGCGAGGAGCGCCGCTCGAGTCCCCGGGATCCGGCCCATCGCTCGAGCCACCGAGCAGCAGCAGGCCGCAGCAGCAGCGGCAGCCGGACCCGAGCAGTTGGAGAGCGCAGCGTCCCCTCCTCCGCCCGCGACACAGACAGGGAAAGAAAGGGAAAGAGACAGACAGGGTAAGAGACAGACAAAGACAGATAAAGAGACAGACAAAGAGACAGACACAGGGAAAGAGACAGAGGGAAAAAGGGAGAGACAGACAGGGAAAGAGACAGACAGGGAAAGAGAGGGAAAGAGACAGACAGGGAAAGAGACAGACAGGGAAAGTGACAGAGATAGATAGACAGACAGGGAAAGAGATAAATGGACAGACAGGGAAAGAGATTGAGACAGACGGAGTAAGAGACAGAGACAGTCAGAGACAGACAGGGAAAGAGACAGACAGACAAAGAGATAGAGAGAGAAACAGAGAGATATATACAGAGGGGGAGACAGAGCGAGAATGGGAAAGAAACAGAGACACAGTTACTATCCTGGGCGTTAATACATTCTATTTATACATTCTATCCCGGGAATGTTAATACAATCTATTTTGTTAACAACAGTTATTAACCAGGGCGAAGCCGGGTAGTACAGCTAATATATATATATATATATATTGGAGCATTCACTGATTTTTCATCATAGCTAATCCTAATGCAGTAGGTTCTAGTTTCCTCCTGGATGTGCTATTTTTCTGGAACAGAACACACTCAAGCTAAAAACAAGAAGCTATTGAATGTATTTGCGTTTTTAAGACTAATCCTTTAATGTAATGGCCCTGACAGTGTATAAACCATGTACGTAACTTCCTCGTTTAAAAAGCTTTAGCATACATTTGTAGAAGAGAAGACGCCAAAATGACTAAACCAATTTCACGTAACAGTAACATAAGAAATTAAAACCAGGCTTTCAGCTTCCATCTATGAAATATAGGATAATAACACCAAGAGGATTCTGGAACAAGCAGGACTATTATACATCTCTCAGAAAAAAGAGTATATTTGGTAAAACAAAAGTAAAAAATGTTTCTGAATCTGTATGACATACTGCGAGAAACAAGACCTATGAAAAGGTTCTTTGAAGAGGATTTAAAGTTAATGGGAATCTGTCAGTAAAAACAGACAACAAATGTATTGACAATAGAGATGAGTGAATCTTTGAAATTTGAATTTGCCAATTTTACCAAATTTTCCCCACAAAATTCAATTTGCAGCTAATATATTCACACCGAATTTCAATACTGAAAATCTTGTAATTGCCTGTAAAATACATGTGTGGGAGAGGAAAGAGAAACTCGCTGAAAAAAAGAGCTTTCACTATACAGGTTAAAGAGAGAGAGAGGGAGAGAAAGAACTTGCTGGCCATATGAGCTTACACTCTATAGAAGAGAGAGAGAGGACTTCACTGACCATCAGAGCTTACTCTCTACAGGAGAGAGAGAGAAAGAGAGAGAAAGCGAGAGAGAGAGAGAGAACCCTGCTGAGCATAACAGCTTATACTCTACAGAAGAAAAAAGGACCCTGCTGACCATAAGAGCTGACACTCTACAGAAGAAACAAAGGAGCGAAGACCCTGCTGACCATAAGAGCTCATATTCTACAGAAGAGAGAGAGGATCTTGCTGACCATAAGAGCTTACACTCTATAGGAGAGAGAAGACTCTGCTGACCATAAGAGCTTGCACTCTACAGGAGAGAGAGAGGACCCTGCTGACTGTAAGAGTTTACACTCTACAGAAGAGAGAGAGCCTCACTAACCATGAGAGCTTACACTCTGCAGAATAGTGAGAGAAAACCGCTGACTAAGAGCTTTTACTCGGCCAGAGAGATAGAGGACTCGTTGACAATAAGAGCATACACTCTACAGAAGAAAGAGAACCTCACTGACCATAAGAGCTTACACTCTACAGAAGAAAGTACCCCACTGACCATAAGAACTTACAATCTACAAAAGAGAGACATACTATGTGCAAACTGTGCTCCACTGTGAGGCCAGGTCTGACCACCACTGTACGAAGCATGATAATCCATTTGATGTAATAGTTGTAGGGCATTTTGGGAACTCCGCATGGCTATGCAAAATGATGTTTGCCTGTTCTCTGAAGCTTCAGCAATGTGAAAAATGGTGCAAGTTTTGAATCTCAAAATGTTCAAATTTGCATTAAACTGCTAATTTCAGAAAATTCAACTTGAACCTTATTCTCTGCGAATCAATCCGCTCAACTTCTTTGACGACGTATAAGTAGATAAGGATCCCAATCCTCTCAGAAAATATATGTGTAACGCCCCTGTAAACGGGTCGTTACAGGGTATTAAATGTTACCCCATTTTTCCCGGGCAGGAGGAAGATGAGTCCCCACAACACACACTCACATCACACTGGCAGGAAGGAGTTAATAGCTTTTGCAGCATGAAGTTTTGAGTCCATGACTCATCCTTCAAAATTACAATTTGCCATTGGCAACTAGAGACCCTAAACTAAAGACTGATCTATTTAAAATTTAACTTTTAATTCATTATTTAAGATATAAGGACATACAAATTAAAACCACTAAACATTGTGGTCTAACTCTGATTGATATAATTATAAATAATCGTTCCTTATGGAGTGATTTTTTATCCAGACCGAAGTCTGTGAGTAATCTCTATATTATTCCTGTCATGAATGACCACTAATGTTTGCTATTTAAAAGACATAAAGCAGTAACCTCCCCAACATGTTTCACCACACTGGCGTCATCAGGGGGCTGAGGCTAATACTGACTTACTCTGTATTTGAGGACCTTTTATAGTCTGAACTAAATACTGACAACAATAGTAACCAATAGTAATCAGTGTCATATAGTGTGAGGAGAAAGAGGAGCCTGTCATATTGAGAGGAGTGTGTTTCCCTTTAAATGCCACAAGATGATTCGTTAGTTCAGCTGTCTGTTACAACGCTGCTTGTGTATTGGCCAAATCTATCTGACACTATATTCCCTAAAGATTGCCGAGTATTATAACCTAATCGCCATATCAGGACTCTGTCCAGTGAACAGATTCCTATCAAAGCGTCATAAAGCATAAAAACAATCACGGTCTTCCACTGCCAGTGTGATCACATTTGCGTAGCGTCCGCTCAATCGCGCATGCGTCCGCACTTAGAGTCTAAAGAGAGAGGTATTACTGACCGCACATGCGTCCCCTCTTAGACTCGGAGGAGAAGATTTTTTACTTAATGCGCGTGCGCCCGCACTTAAAAGCAGGGAAGACAGTTTCTCTCAACTGCGCCTGCGTCTATACTTAGAAACCAGGAAAATAACTATACATAGTGCACGTGCGTCTACACTTAGAGGCACGGGACATAATTTCCTCGATCGCGCCTGCAGCTATACTTAGACTATGAATCATATGTGACCACACTTAGACTCTAGAGGGGTTATCTCATGCTACGTATGTGTCCCTATTTAGAACAGCAAGAAAGTATATTATATACTATATGCACATCATATTCAAAGCTGCCTTGCCGTATATATATCCATGCTTAAAATGGGACAGGATTATATATCAGAAAACAAGCATTTCAATGATATATTCCGATTTCAATCCTCAGAGACACTGATAATTGTAATAAAGTCAGCAATAAAAATTATATATATCTTTAATATCCATCTGATGAGGTCCTATATAATAGATGTCCACAGATTTTCTATATCTATATAGTACAGGATAATTATTTATTTTGTATGGGGGTAAAAACTGTCACACAGAATAATCTTTCAGATTGTTAAATAAAGGCTGTATATGTAAAGCCTCCATTCAAGCTATTTGGGCTCATACAATTTAATCTAAAAATCCACCTCGCCTCCTCTTTTAGAAAAAGTCTGTCCAAATTTCCTTTCCTTACTCCCAATTTGATTTGTCTAATGCCCCAAAATTTTAAATCTAGGGGATTTTCACTGTGATAGTATCTCATGTGTCTAGAGAGAGGTGTATCCACTTTGGTGTTAATTGTGCTGATATGCTTCGAAATCCTCCTCCGAAACTCTTGGATCGTTTTTCCCACATATAGCTTTTTACAAGGGCATATTGCTCCATAGACCACTCCCTTCAATTTACAGTTGATTTTATCTTTTATGACATATGTCCGGTTGTCTAACGGGTTGGTAAACTCTCTCTGTTTAGATAGATAGCTGCAAAAAGAGCAGCTTCCGCATGGATGAGAACCCTCCTGTAATCTTGTTAACCAGTCTCTTTCCGGATTCACCTTAGACTGAGTGAAATGGCTATGAGTCAGAGATTCTCTCAAATTCTTCCCCCTGCGATAAGTAATGTTGGGGGTAACACCAATTACCGATTTTAGGTCTGGGTCGGCTCTAAGAATGGGCCAATATTTTTTTTAAGATGTTGTAGACCTCTCTAGAACGTTCGTCGTATGTGCCTATGACCCTAACCGGTGAGCTTTCGTTTTTCTTCTTGTTCTTTGTCAGGAGTTCATCACGGTTCATTCCTTTTGCCCTATTAAAGGCTTTATGTAAGACTTTTTTTGGATAACCTCTTGCAGTAAAGAATTTGAATAATCTGCCACACTCTAGTCCAAAACTCTTGTCATCAGAGCAGTTTCTACGGGCTCTCATGTATTGTCCCACTGGGATCCCTGCTTTTAGCGGGATAGGGTGCCAGCTATCCCAATGCAACAAATTATTTGTTGCAGTCGGTTTTCTATAGGTATTTGTTTGTATGTTGCCATCCCCATCAATGATGATTGTCAAATCCAGGAAATTGATGGTTTTATTACCAATTTCATGGGTGTAATACATACCGATCCTATTATTATTCAAGATAGTAACAAAATCCTGGAAAATATCTATTTCACCCTCCCATAGGATAAGTACATCGTCGATGTACCTACCCCAAAACAAAATGTGGCTAGTGTAAAAACTCAAATCCTCAGAAAACACAAAAACATCCTCCCACCATCCCAAAAATAAGTTTGCGAAAGTGGGCGCACAAGTCGTACCCATGGCAGTACCCCTGATCTGGTGATATAGGGCCAGATATCTACGGGCCAGATGCAACAGACTATGCTCCCCTCGAATATACCTCAACAGAGTATGATAACTTCAATAGCAACCCCACAAACGAGCACGAGCGAGATGATGTCGACAAATCAGTCTTTTTTGGGCAGATAGCTGATAGTGCAACAGATACAGTGATGCCACCAGAAAGAGACCTGCAAATATTCAATTTATCATCAATTGAACTGGAAGAGACACATACGCGATTATTGGAAAAAGGATTATCTTTTACACCAGTTCCTAAATATGACACTTTTCTTTGGACAAAGGATTTAAATCTCTTTGCAAGAAGGTTGGCACTACATAAGTATCACACTATAAAAAACAGGGATCCTGTGATTATGAAAGAGAAAGAGGATGAAGCAATCAGAGTCTTGGAAAGTCTAGAGGAGGGTAGTGATGGGAATGTGAATGAGACTGTTCCCCCATTCTCATCATTAAAACCAAAAAGTAAGAATACTCCTCCGTTCTCCCAATATCACAATATTGACACCTTTGTGAATATGGTAGGAGAGGATTTTAAAAAAATCAACTGTAGAATACATTACCCCCTAAAAACTCTTAGTACATCTGAACAAAGAGCTCTGAATGACCTTGAAGATCTAGAGGAGATCACTATAAAGGGTTCAGATAAAGGGGGTAATATTGTCCTGATGGACACGACTGACTATGTAAAAATGGCAAGAAAACTACTGGATGATAAGAAAACCTATAAGATTCTGAGTGCGGATCCCACTGATAAATATCTTTCAGATTTACAGTCCCTGTTAAAAGTTGCGCTATCGGCATCATTGATTTCTGAGGATGAATATAAAGAGATGTATAATCCTCATCCCACTTTGGCCATGTTCTATGCACTTCCCAAAGTGCATAAGAACGTGGTCCCAATACCCGGTAGACCGATAGTCTCGGGTAATGATTCCCTCACAGAGGGTGCCAGCAGATATATAGATGAACTATTATCCCCATTTGTACAGGTGTTGCCATCCTTCATCAGGGACACAAAAGATCTTGTCCTAAAGTTGCGTGGCCTCAATGTTTCAAAGACAACCATCTTGACTAGCTTGGATGTAGAAGGGCTATATAGTAACATCGATCATGAATTGGGAATAGGAGCAGTTGCCCACTTCCTAGCAGCAAAGGGTAAACAATTCACACCTCATAATGAATTCTTGTTATCACTCTTGCGTTTTGTTCTGACGCACAATTTTTTTACCTTTGGCGGTACCCTATATCACCAGATCAGGGGTACCGCCATGGGTACGACTTGTTCGCCCACTTGCACAAATTTATTTTTGGGATGGTGGGAGGATGTTTTTGTGTTTTCTGAGGATTTGAGTTTTTACACTAGCCACATTTTGTTTTGGGGTAGGTACATCGACGATGTACTTATCCTATGGGAGGGTGAAATAGATATTTTCCAGGATTTTGTTACTATCTTGAATAATAATAGGATCGGTATGTATTACACCCATGAAATTGGTAATAAAACCATCAATTTCCTGGATTTGACAATCATCATTGATGGGGATGGCAACATACAAACAAATACCTATAGAAAACCGACTGCAACAAATATTTGTTGCATTGGGATAGCTGGCACCCTATCCCGCTAAAAGCAGGGATCCCAGTGGGACAATACATGAGAGCCCGTAGAAACTGCTCTGATGACAAGAGTTTTGGACTAGAGTGTGGCAGATTATTCAAATTCTTTACTGCAAGAGGTTATCCAAAAAAAGTCTTACATAAAGCCATTAATAGGGCAAAAGGAATGAACCGTGATGAACTCTTGACAAAGAACAAGAAGAAAAACGAAAGCTCACCGGTTAGGGTCATAGGCACATACGACGAACGTTCTAGAGAGGTCTACAACATCTTAAAAAAAATATTGGCCCATTCTTAGAGCCGACCCAGACCTAAAATCGGTAATTGGTGTTACCCCCAACATTTCTTATCGCAGGGGGAAGAATTTGAGAGAATCTCTGACTCATAGCCATTTCACTCAGTCTAAAGGTCCAGTCACACTAAGCAACTTACCAGCGATCCCAACAACGATAGGGATCGCTGGTAAGTTGCTAGGAGGTTGCTGGTGAGATGTCACACTGCGACGCTCCAGCGATCCCACCAGCAACCTGACCTGGCAGGGATCGCTGGAGCGTCGCTACACGAGTTGCTGGTGAGCTCACCAGCAACCAGTGACCAGCCCCCAGCGCCGCGTGGAAGATGCTGCGCTTGGTAACTAAGGTAAATATCGGGTAACCAACCCGATATTTACCTTGGTTACCAGTGCACGCAGCTACACGTGCAGAGAGCAGGGAGCAGCGCACACTGAGCGCTTGCTCCCTGCTCTCCTAGTTACAGCACACATCGGGTTAATTACCCGATGTGTGCTGTAGCTAAATGTGCACAGAGCAGGGAGCAGCGCACAATGCTTAGCGCTGGCTCCCTGCTCTCCTAGCTACAGCACACATCGGGTTAATTAACCCGATGTGTCCTGCAGCTACATGTGCACAGAGCAGGAGCCGGCACTGACAGTGAGAGCGGCGGAGGCTGGTAACAAAGGTAAATATCGGGTAACCAAGGACAGGGCTTCTTGGTTACCCGATGTTTACATTGGTAACCAGCCTCCGCAGAAGCCGGCTCCTGCTGCCTGCACATTTAGTTGTTGCTGTCTCGCTGTCACACACAGCGATCTATGCTTCACAACGGGACAGCAACAACTAAGAAATGGCCCAGGACATTCAGCAACAACCAACGACCTCACAGCAGGGGCCAGGTTGTTGCTGGATGTCACACACAGCAACATCGCTAGCAACGTCACAAAAGTTGTTCGTTAGCAGCGATGTTGCTAGCGATGTTGCTTAGTGTGACGGGGCCTTAAGGTGAATCCGGAAAGAGACTGGTTAACAAGATTACAGGAGGGTTCTCATCCATGCGGAAGCTGCTCTTTTTGCAGCTATCTATCTAAACAGAGAGAGTTTACCAACCCGTTAGACAACTGGACATATGTCATAAAAGATAAAATCAACTGTAAATCGAAGGGAGTGGTCTATGGAGCAATATGCCCTTGGAAAAAGCTATATGTGGGAAAAACGATCCAAGAGTTTTGGAGGAGGATTTCGAAGCATATTAGCACAATTAACACCAAAGTGGATACACCTCTCTCTAGACACATGAGATACTATCACAGTGAAAATCCCCTAGATTTAAAATTTTGGGGCATTAGACAAGTCAAATTGGGAGTAAGGAAAGGAAATTTGGACAGACTTTTTCTAAAAGAGGAGGCGAGGTGGATTTTTAGATTAAATTGTATGAGCCCAAATGGCTTGAATGAAGGCTTTACATATACAGCCTTTATTTAACAATCTGAAAGATTATTCTGTGTGACAGTTTTTACCCCCATACAAAATAAATAATTATCCTGTACTATATAGATATAGAAAATCTGTGGACATCTATTATATAGGACCTCATCAGATGGATATTAAAGATATATATAATTTTTATTGCTGACTTTATTACAATTATCAGTGTCTCTGAGGATTGAAATCGGAATATATCATTGAAATGCTTGTTTTCTGATATATAATCCTGTCCCATTTTAAGCATGGATATATATACGGCAAGGCAGCTTTGAATATGATGTGCATATAGTATATAATATACTTTCTTGCTGTTCTAAATAGGGACACATACGTAGCATGAGATAACCCCTCTAGAGTCTAAGTGTGGTCACATATGATTCATAGTCTAAGTATAGCTGCAGGCGCGATCGAGGAAATTATGTCCCGTGCCTCTAAGTGTAGACGCACGCGCACTATGTATAGTTATTTTCCTGGTTTCTAAGTATAGACGCAGGTGCAGTTAAGAGAAACTGTCTTCCCTGCTTTTAAGTGCGGGCGCACGCGCATTAAGTAAGAAATCTTCTCCTCCGAGTCTAAGAGGGGACGCATGCGCGGTCAGTAATACCTCTCTCTTTAGACTCTAAGTGCGGACGCATGCGCGATTGAGTGGACGCTACGCAAATGTGATCACACTGGCAGTGGAAGACCGTGATTGTTTTTATGCTTTATGACGCTTTGATAGGAATCTGTTCACTGGACAGAGTCCTGATATGGCGATTAGGTTATAATACTCGGCAATCTTTAGGGAATATAGTGTCAGATAGATTTGGCCAATACACAAGCAGCGTTGTAACAGACAGCTGAACTAACGAATCATCTTGTGGCATTTAAAGGGAAACACACTCCTCTCAATATGACAGGCTCCTCTTTCTCCTCACACTATATGACACTGATTACTATTGGTTACTATTGTTGTCAGTATTTAGTTCAGACTATAAAAGGTCCTCAAATACAGAGTAAGTCAGTATTAGCCTCAGCCCCCTGATGACGCCAGTGTGGTGAAACATGTTGGGGAGGTTACTGCTTTATGTCTTTTAAATAGCAAACATTAGTGGTCATTCATGACAGGAATAATATAGAGATTACTCACAGACTTCGGTCTGGATAAGAAATCACTCCATAAGGAACGATTATTTATAATTATATCAATCAGAGTTAGACCACAATTTTTAGTGGTTTTAATTTGTATGTCCTTATATCTTAAATAATGAATTAAAAGTTAAATTTTAAATAGATCAGTCTTTAGTTTAGGGTCTCTAGTTGTCAATGGCAAATTGTAATTTTGATTGCTGTTTACCCCTACGCTGACTGATAGAACGAGTTTTTCAGTAGCCATGACTCATCCTGTCTCGTTAATGAGCAGGTGGCTGGACACAGGCAGGTCCCCATCACAACCAAGGGGAGGGGGGCCTGAATAGTAGTGAGTTTAGTGCAGAACACACAGAAAGTTGGGCAGAACGTCAGAGGCTGCAGGAGAGTGCAGACGTCCAGAGAACAGCTCCTGTTGAGGAGATGCCACGAGACCAGGGCTGATAACACCTAGAGGAGAGGAATGGAGCTGAGGACTGGGGTTCCCTGGAGAAAGTTGTACCCGGTGGCGGTTGTGTTAGGTCCGCTACCGGGGATGAGAGAGACAGAGAGGCGGCGAGTTCCCAAGATGCTCTATGCCACGGGGACGGCACTAACGCACCAAAAGGGAGAGACCCCCAGAACACCTTACCGGACACCCCTTCCTCCTACCTGCCCGGGACCGACCAAAGGCTACAGGCGGCAAGGACCAGCACCCGGGTGCAATGTGAAATGGACTTTAAATAAAGAACAACTGGAACCACACACCATGACTGCTGTGAGTAATACCGCCGCACTGTGCCCCCGGTGTCCCTGAGGACTGTTGCCCTGGGTTTCATAAACCTCCCAGGGCCACCCCGCTCCACCCGTGGGGAGCGATTCCATCCGGCTGCCCGTAACACCTGCCCCGGAGAGAGACTGCGCAGCGGCGGCTGAACACCTGGCCGCAGACCACGCGTGGCGCTGCAAGCATCCCCCGTCCCCGTCCTGTACCGTTTCCTGGGGAGAGCGATGGCAAGCTCCCCAGGAACCCCGTTAACCTCCTTCCATCCCCTTTTTAACACCGGACTGGCGGTCAGACTTTCCTTTTATTGAAACCCGCCGGGGGTCACGGAAGCCGGGTCGGGCCAATCACAGCCTGACCCCGAATACCACCGGCCCGGTGACCGTGCGAGCCCTGCAAGCCCCGGCGCGGGCTTTTCATATGGATTATATACAGTACATATATACTATTATATACAAAGGCCTATGAAGAGATATTTAAAAGTAATGCAACCAATATTCCTATAAGAGGTTAATTCTAGAGATTAGTGGACCAGGCAAAATTCGAATCCAACTGTTCACGATAATTTTGCTGAGATATTTCATTTGCATGGAGAAAGTGTACCCTGACACTTGCCTTTAGACTTAGGATATTGTGATATCATGACATGGTGATATTGTGATGATGCTATGATGTTATGATATTGACACACAGCACGTTGCTGCATGCATATGTTTTTTCTCCATGGGGTTGACACCTTGTTACAGAATCACCACGCTATATAACTTTGGAATGTGACGGCCTTACACATATCTACTTTTGTATTGTATACGGTCAGGTTGTGTGGCATTGGTTGCCCACACTTCTCACCATTTCCTATATTCCCACATTTATGCTTGACCTGTCCTTATTATGCGATTTTTGTACCAATTGACTTTATGCGATTTTATCTAATAAAAATATATTTTTTACATGCATATTGTTGCTTGATCTCCCTTCCTTCCTCCTATCATGCATGTTCCTTGGAGTAGGCTCCTGCCCTAGGGGGTCCTTACCAGGGGCCTCCTCGGTGTTACAAGTATAATGGTGAAATTGTTATATCTGATATTTCATTTGTGTAGAAGTTATTCTCTGCAAATTTAATATGTAAAAAATAAAAAAACGCCTTATACTCACCTCATCATCACCTCATTGCAGGTGTATATATCTACATTTTATGCTTACAGGGCGAGCATGGAGTTTGTGGGTCCACTGGACCTAAAGTACAGATCACTGACCTGGAGGATTGAACTGGATCAGCCGCAAAGTTTTCACTAAAGCCACCGGAAGTGGCAACAGGCACGCATACTAGTAGGCAGCTGACAGAAGTTACCTCGTCAGCTGGTGCCACTGGCTACAAACAGTTTCTGGTTGGAGAAACAGCAGCACCAGCCGGTATAATGCATTTGGCTTGGATGGATGAGTGTGGTAGTAGCAACCTACATGGATACTTGTGTGCCACCCCCGTGCCAGCAGCCGCCGTTGCTCGGATCCGGACCTTCAGGGGTGGTGGCTTGAGGGTCTCCGGACCCGGGGGTCTCGCGGACACGCCGAACAACATGGAGAACATAGATGTACGGGCTAGGCCGTAATAAGTTTGTGACGCCATCCACGGTGTGTGGTGAGGTGGGACATCACCGCTGCTGTTACGGGGCACCTGGGGGAGATGTTGTGCAGCAAGTTGTTAACCCCTCCGTGGGCAGGGATGGTGGCCCCGGGACCCGGTGACTCTGGTGGAATGATGACCACAGGGGGTGCTGGTGTACTCAATTTTAGTAAAACACACAAGTCTCTGGTAAACCAAAGTGGTGGTGGCCGGCACCGCGGCCGTTGCGTTCGAGATCCCCCACCCGGCTGGTGGTCTCTATCCTTTTCCTGCACTGTTTAAGTAGAAAAGACTTCCCAGTTTGAAACGTAGGAGTCCGCTCCCGGCTGGATGTGTCCTAAGGAGCCGTGCCCACAGACGCTGGCCCGTGGGATCTAATCGGTGGGCTGTTGTCTTCTATGAGGGACCTTGGGTGCGACAGGACCTCTAGTCCTGGCCTCAATCGGTTAATTAACCAGTTCCACTTGTTTCTGGCTCCTGGCTTCAGGGTGCGAGTACCCCCCTTTGTGCTATGGTTTTCGGGTTGGTTCCCCGTGTCGGTACCGGCGGGCTACAACCCTGGCCCAGCCCCCCTCGGTTCCACCGAGCCATCTTCCCATCTCCTGTTGACGGAGACCACCGTCTGCCTCCTAGCCAAGGCACCAGGGCTCCTACCCTGGTACCTCTCAGTCAACTTCAGGCCTGACACACAGGCCTGACCTCCACTCCACACTCCTCTGTCCTTGAACTCCAAGACTGACCTACCTTACTTTCCTGCCTCTGGGCTGTCTGGACACATGGGTGGGCGTGTCCCAACCACCTGGTCACGCCCACTAGTGTGTCTATCTTTCCCTAAGGGGGGTGACTAGGGTTTCCTGGTTGGCTGTGTGTTTCCTAGTGAGGGAAGGTGTTATGCAGGGACCTATTTGTGACTGCCTGGTTTTGCCAGGGTGTCACACTTGCAACAGCGGATATCATAGCAGGTGGCTGGTGTGGAAACTTGCACCAGCAGTAGCCGATATTGTGGTAGGCAGCCAGCATGGATATTTGCAGCAGGAACGAACTTGTAATGCACTGAAACACAGATATGAATCAAAAACAGCATACAGCACAATGACAGCAGAAGCAGAACAATGCACCTGAGAACTAGCAACAAATAAAACTCATTGCCCAGGTACCTTCTTTAACACTAGAACTACTGGACTCGTGACACCTATATAGAAATACATGGTACAAAGTAGTCAAAATGACTACCTCAGTAGTTCTAGAGTTAAGGGAATGATGCATTAAATACCTGAAGCTGAGCTGAGAGGTCCTTATGGTTCTGTGGCCCTTTAAGAAAAGAGAGTGTCTGCGCATGCACCCTAAGGTCATTTCCAGGAGGCCTGTGCAATGTGCTCAGGCCCCAGGAGACCACAGCACGGACCGAGGTCGGGACAGCCACCGCTGGGCAGCTGGGAAGGTGAGAGAGCTGACATGAGGGCAGGACAGCGCAGGGACGCTGATTTAGATGGTATACAGCAGAGTCCTCCTGAGGATTTCAGTGACCACTCCAACAACAACCTAAATATGAGACAAGGAGCGGAAGGGTGACAGGGAGGAGTGAAGGACCTGGAGAGGTGAGCGGTAAGGTGAGTGTAAGGATTTAACTTTTTTTAATATTTTGATGGCTTTTTATGGATCAGAAAATTGCTGAGTCTGCATGGATGCTCACGAAAAGTGTGGCGCCCTGGACAAGCCAGGGGCCACAGGTAACTGCACCAACACACCCCACACTCCCGGTCAGGCACACCAAAGTCAGACAAAAACCCTTGTTGCCTTCCTCCAGGGGCTGATGTTCACACCAGGGGGTGGGCCAGGCGGTTGGTCCCGCCCACCGAGGAGTTCACAGTCCTGGAGGCGGGAAAAGCAGAGAGTTGAGTTTGAGAGTTGAAAGTAGAAGGAAGGAAAGTGGTAGTGGAGCAGACTGAAGTTGGTCCGGGTGTGTGGCCCGGACGGATCAGCAAGGTTGGCAGACGGTGGTGACCGTCTGCAGGAGAGGCCTATTGGAGCTAGCCGGAAGGACCGTGGACGGGCGGTGGCCCGGCGGTACCGGACCGGTACGCAAAAAAAAGCCAGCATCATCCGGCAGGGGCTTACGGACCCCGGCAAGGCTAGGAGTCGCCGTGAATTTGCCAAATTCCTTAGCGAAGGGAACCTCCTGGGTTTCCCAGCAGCCAAGTCCCGACAGAAGGCAACAGTCCAACCGAGAGAGGGAAACACAGTCACCGCCAAGGCTAAAGTTCCCAGGGCCAGCACCTGCTGGCAAAAGGGGCTCCTTCAGCACCCATCCAAGCTGGGGAGCGGGTTACCGGTGGGAACCCATTGGAACCGTACACACTACACAGGTGCAGGGAAAGGCAGTCACCATCAACCTGCCGGGAGGAGAAACACCGCAGCCGTCTGTGGGACCCGTCCATCCAGCCGTTTGTTTGACCAGAGACTCCGTGTAAATTACTGGCTGAGTGAGTACCACCGTGCCGTGCGGCACAGCGCTCCCCCCACGACCCTGCACCTCACCAGGCCCCGTAACCCACCTGCCATCCATCCCTACCCCATCACTGGGCCCCGGGACAAACAACCCCCCTACCCACGGAGGGGAGAATTAACATCCAGGCTGCTCCCTGTCATCGCTCCCGGGATCCCCGTCCAGAGCAGCGGTGGTGTCACCAATATCACCACAACCGTGGGTGGCGTCACGGACAATATCAAATCCCCACAACCAAATTCCCCTTTTCACTCACGGGCGAGGAACGCCGCTCGAGTCCCCGGGATCCGGCCCACCGCTCGAGCCACCACCGAGCAGCCGCAGCAGCAGCCAGACTCGAGCAGTGGGAGAGCGCTGCGTCCCCTCCTCCGCCCGTGACAAAAGCAATGATTGAAAACAGAATATTTTATTTTACCCAATTTCCAAGGATATATCTAATATCAAGGAAAATGTAGGAGATCTAGAGGTTAATATAGGTCTATCCATTGCCTAAACCTTCCTGTCAGGCCCCATGTTTTTGCTCCCATCCCTACGAGGTCAGTTCCCAAATGAAACACTTCTGCTAATGTTATTCAGTACCACAAACAATGTTCTGACGCATTTCCTCCTTTAATATGACCATTCATCAGAGGATATACTGTAGGGTGGCTTAGAATTGATCACGGTAATCACGGTCATCAGGACCTCAATAACAGATATGCGGAGTGCCACAACTCACACACTGAGTAACCTGCTCTAAGTTATGGTGGGGCCATGTTCTTCTTTCTTTTGATTGTTGCTACCTGCTTATGAAGTCAGACAGGGAGAGGAAGTACACACCCCTAGTGAAAGCTATCTGGTAATACCCACTTGGTTAACTCATTAGATGACTAATACTTTGATTGATAATATCTCCGCAATGGAGAATCGAAATTAAAAAGACAACCACAAAAAAAAGTTGATCATGTGTCCAGTTCACCATAAAAAATTTGGTGAAAGGTCCGCATGTGACATATGCCAATAACCAGGTAAAGGTAATTGCTAAGAGGCGAAGGCAGAGCTGAGTTGTAACATTGATCCCGTGTTATCTACGGTGTATAGATGTGTTAGCTTTTTTGTAATCATGTCTGTGATGGTAAAGAAACAGCTGAAAAGTCTTCTGAAAATTGGAAAAAAATAAAATATTTAATGTATCTCTGATTTAAACAGTAGTTAAACTTTTACTGACCACACATAAGTAGTCTAGGATTTAGGTCTTTTATTAGATCAAAATGTGTCATGCCTTAACCTGAATTGGATGATCCTCCTTTAAACAGATACATTGCAAACCTGCCTGAGCTACTGAAAAGCAATAGGTGTGTTCATTTTATGTACCCCATTAGGCATTTGTATTTCCATGGCCATCTTTATTTTTGAATAGTATAGTATATGAAATTTTCCAGACTAAAGGGAACTTTACGCGCAACGACATCGCTAACGAGATGTCGTTGGGGTCACGGAATTCGTGACGCACATCCGGCCTCGTTAGCGACAACGCTGCGTGTGAAATGCACGAATGACAGTTAACGATTAAAATTACTCACCTAATCGTTGGTCGTTGACACGTCGTTCTAATCTCAAATATCGTTGCTGTTGCAGGACACAGGTTGTTCATCGTTCCTGCGGCAGCACAGATCGCTATGTGTGACATCGTAGGAACGAGGAACAACATTATACCTGCGGCCGCCGGCAATGAGGAAGGAAGGAGATGGGGGGGATGTTCCGGCCGCTCATCTCCGCCCCTCCGCTTCTATTGGGCGGCCGCTTAGTGACACCGCTGTGACGCCGAACGATCCTCCCCCTTAGAAAGGAGGTGGTTCGCAGGCCACAGCGACGTCGCTAGGCTGGTAAGTACATGTGACGGGTCCTAGCAATGTTGTGCGCCATGGGCAGTGATGTGCCTGTGACGCACAACCGACGGGGGCGGGTGCTTTCACCAGCGTGTAAAGTGGCCTTAAAGCTATGTTTCCATGTCCTGTAAAGGGTGCTTTACATGCTGCGACATCGCTACCGATATATCGTCGGGGTCACGTTGTTAGTGACGCACATCCGGCGCCGGTAGCGACATCGCAGCGTGTGACACCAAGGAGCGACAATCACCGACCGCAAAATCGTTCAAAAACGGCGATCGTTGACTTGTCGCTCCTTTCCTTAATATCGCTGCTGCCACAGGTACGATGTTGTTCGTCGTTCCTGCGGCAGCACACATCGCTACGTGTGACACCGCAGGAACGACACCTGCGTCCACCGGAAATGCAGAAGGAAGGAGGTGGGCGGGATGTTACGTCCCGTTCATCTCCGCCCCTCCGCTTCTTTTGGCCGGCCGCTTAGTGACGTTGCAGTGACATCCCTATGATGCCGAACGCACCTCCCCCTTGCAGGAGGGATTGTTCGGCGGACACAGCAACGTCGTACACAAGGTATGTGCGTGTGACGCTGCCGTAGCGATAATGTTCGCTATGGCAGCGATCAATAAATGTCGTTCATATGACGGGGGCGGGTGCTATCGCGCTTGACATCGCTAGCTAGCGCTAGCGATGTCGCAGCTTGTGAAGCAACCTTAATGCAATCCATTTTGAGATCCGTTTGAAAATGCAAAAACGGATCCATGAACGGATCTGTATACTCCTCATTGACTTTAATAGTGAGAGATCCGTTAACAGATTTAACAAAATGTGTCATCTGTTAGGTTCAATCCTTTAGTCATCCGTTGTTAAAGATGGACGAAAAGTTTTGCTTGCAGGATTTTCTTCAACGGATCCAAATACAGATGTCTAATGGATCCGTTAAGGCATACTGGGAGTCTATGGGGAATGGATTCGTTAGTAAAGCAACCGTTCACCCATCAGTTATCAGATCCGTTGCCCATAGACTCTCATAATTCTATAACAGATCTGTTGGCTGAAACAATTTTTTCTTTTAGAAAAAAAATGATTTGAGGTCCCCCCCAATTTTCATATTCAGCACAGGCACAGCTCAGCTTTCCCATGGTTAGTTATCCAAAATACAGGGATATAATGCTTATTTATTTTTTTTATTTATTTGAATAAATCATTTTAAAAAAATGGCATGGGGTCACTCAATTTTTCCAAAACCAGCGAAGGAACAGTAGACAACTGAGGGCTAATATTTTTAGGGTGGCAAGGGCCATGGTTATTTGGCCCTTCCCAGCCTAACAATAGCAACCCGCAGCCACCCCAGCAGTGGCGCATCCATCAGATGCACCCATTCTGATGCTGTACTCAGCTCCTCCCATTGCCCTGGTGCATTGGCAAATGAGGTAATACATGGGGTTAAAGCTAGCTGTGAATTGCCATCTGGAATTAAGCCCTCTTATTAGTAATAGGTGGGCATCTTGCAGACATCCCATTACTAATTCCAGTTGGAATTAAAAGAAAAAAAAGTTTTTTGGCAAAAAAAACCCCGGCTCAAGCCCTCATTCTCCAATTTATTACAAAAATAGCAGCGTCCCACGACGATCCCCAAAAGCAAACCTGAAAGACATAATGGGAGAGAATTAGTAAAGAAATAAAGACTAGAGTTGAGCGCGGTTCGTGGTTCGAGGTTCTCCAGTTCTAGGCTCGAGTGATTTTGGGGCCTGTTCTAGATCGAACTAGAACTCGAGCTTTTTGCAAAAGCTCGATAGTTCTAGAAACGTTCGAGAACGGTTCTAGCAGCAAAAAAACAGCTAAATCCTAGCTTGGTTTCCGCTGTAATAGTGTAAGTCACTCTGTGAATCACACTATTATGACATTTCAGTGTATAGTGTGCGTGAACAGCGCCTTCAGATCACTGCTGTTTCTATAATGGCGATCGCCATTTTTTTTTTTTTTTTCCTTGTCTTCCTTCCCTAAGCGCGCGCGTGTAGTGGGGCGGGCCAGCATGTCAGCCAATCCCAGACACACACACAGCTAAGTGGACTTTTAGCCAGAGAAGCAACGGCATGTGTGATAGGATGTCCATGTCACATGTCCCTGCATTATAAAACCGGACATTTTCCTCCAGGACGCCATTATCTCTTCTGCGTCTTTGGTGTCAGACATCACTGTCGCAGCTCCGTCCTTTGTCCTATCGCTGATACAGCTGTATGCGCTCCATACACAGCGCTGGACAGCTTAGGGATAGCACTTTCTAGCAGTCCTTTTGAGGGCTCAAACCGGCAGGGTCAGAGTTAAGGTGACAGGTCCTGAAAACAGCGACAGCGTCTGTGTAGCCAAGGTCAGGGATTTCCTCCCTGCATTTCCCTATTAGGAGGGAATAGAAAGGCAGGCTTCCATTCCTCTACCCAGAGCCCCACAATCCTGGCACTGTACCCTCCTGTCCTCTGCACACTCCAACTCATTATAACTAAGCCATTATACTAGCAAACACTCAGTGTACCTAGTGGCATCCTAAACGTGGCTATTGGACTTTGCTATAGTCCCACTAGTGCAAAGACATTTGCAGAGCGAGTCTGCCTGCATTGCACACTCCAACTCATTATAACTAAGCCATTATACTAGCAAACACTCAGTGTACCTAGTGGCATCCTAAACGTGGCTATTGGACTTTGCTATAGTCCCACTAGTGCAAAGACATTTGCAGAGCGCGTCTGCCTGCATTGCACACTCCAACTCATTATAACTAAGCCATTATACTAGCAAACACTCAGTGTACCTAGTGGCATCCTAAACGTGGCTATTGGACTTTGCTATAGTCACACTAGTGCAAAGACATTTGCAGAGCACGTCTGCCTGCATTGCACACTCCAACTCATTATAACTAAACCATTATACTAGCAAACACTCAGTGTACCTAGTGGCATCCTAAACGTGGCTATTGGACTTTGCTATAGTCCCACTAGTGCAAAGACATTTGCAGAGCACGTCTGCCTGCATTGCACACTCCAACTCATTATAACTAAGCCATTATACTAGCAAACACTCAGTGTACCTAGTGGCATCCTAAACGTGGCTATTGGACTTTGCTATAGTCCCACTAGTGCAAAGACATTTGCAGAGCGCGTCTGCCTGCATTGCACACTCCAACTCATTATAACTAAGCCATTATACTAGCAAACACTCAGTGTACCTAGTGGCATCCTAAACGTGGCTATTGGACTTTGCTATAGTCCCACTAGTGCAAACACATTTGCAGAGCACGTCTGCCTGCATTGCACACTCCAACTCATTATAACTAAGCCATTATACTAGCAAACACTCAGTGTACCTAGTGGCATCCTAAACGTGGCTATTGGACTTTGCTATAGTCCCACTAGTGCAAAGACATTTGCAGAGCGCGTCTGCCTGCATTGCACACTCCAACTCACTATAACTAAGCCATTATACTAGCAAACACTCAGTGTACCTAGTGGCATCCTATACGTGGCTATTGGACTTTGCTATAGTCCCACTAGTGCAAAGACATTTGCAGAGCGCGTCTGCCTGCATTGCACACTCCAACTCATTATAACTAAGCCATTATACTAGCAAACACTCAGTGTACCTAGTGGCATCCTAAACGTGGCTATTGGACTTTGCTATAGTCCCACTAGTGCAAAGACATTTGCAGAGCGCGTCTGCCTGCATTGCACACTCCAACTCATTATAACTAAGCCATTATTCTAGCAAACACTCAGTGTACCTAGTGGCATCCTATACGTGGCTATTGGACTTTGCTATAGTCCCACTAGTGCAAAGACATTTGCAGAGCGCGTCTGCCTGCATTGCACACTCCAACTCATTATAACTAAGCCATTATTCTAGCAAACACTCAGTGTACCTAGTGGCATCCTAAACGTGGCTATTGGACTTTGCTATAGTCCCACTAGTGCAAAGACATTTGCAGAGCGCGTCTGCCTGCATTGCACACTCCAACTCATTATAACTAAGTCATTATACTAGCAAACACTCAGTGTACCTAGTGGCATCCTAAACGTGGCTATTGGACTTTGCTATAGTCCCACTAGTGCAAAGACATTTGCAGAGCGCGTCTGCCTGCATTGCACACTCCAACTCATTATAACTAAGCCATTATACTAGCAAACACTCAGTGTACCTAGTGGCATCCTAAACGTGGCTATTGGACTTTGCTATAGTCCCACTAGTGCAAAGACATTTGCAGAGCGCGTCTGCCTGCATTGCACACTCCAACTCATTATAACTAAGCCATTATACTAGCAAACACTCAGTGTACCTAGTGGCATCCTAAACGTAGCTATTGGACTTTCCTATAGTCACACTAGTGCAAAGACATTTGCAGAGCACGTCTGCCTGCATTGCACACTCCAACTCATTATAACTAAGCCATTATACTAGCAAACACTCAGTGTACCTAGTGGCATCCTAAACGTGGCTATTGGACTTTGCTATAGTCCCACTAGTGCAAAGACATTTGCAGAGCGCGTCTGCCTGCATTGCACACTCCAACTCATTATAACTAAGCCATTATACTAGCAAACACTCAGTGTACCTAGTGGCATCCTAAACGTGGCTATTGGACTTTCCTATAGTCACACCAGTGCAAAGACATTTGCAGAGCACGTCTGCCTGCATTGCACACACCAACTCATTATAACTAAGCCATTATACTAGCAAACACTCAGTGTACCTAGTGGCATCCTATACGTGGCTATTGGACTTTGCTATAGTCCCACTAGTGCAAAGACATTTGCAGAGCGCGTCTGCCTGCATTGCACACTCCAACTCATTATAACTAAGCCATTATACTAGCAAACACTCAGTGTACCTAGTGGCATCCTAAACGTGGCTATTGGACTTTGCTATAGTCCCACTAGTGCAAACACATTTGCAGAGCGCGTCTGCCTGCATTGCACACTCCAACTCATTATAACTAAGCCATTATACTAGAAAACACTCAGTGTACCTAGTGGCATCCTAAACGTGGCTATTGGACTTTGCTATAGTCCCACTAGTGCAAACACATTTGCAGAGCGCGTCTGCCTGCATTGCACACTCCAACTCATTATAACTAAGCCATTATACTAGCAAACACTCAGTGTACCTAGTGGCATCCTATACGTGGCTATTGGACTTTGCTATAGTCCCACTAGTGCAAAGACATTTGCAGAGCGCGTCTGCCTGCATTGCACACTCCAACTCATTATAACTAAGCCATTATACTAGCAAACACTCAGTGTACCTAGTGGCATCCTAAACGTGGCTATTGGACTTTGCTATAGTCCCACTAGTGCAAACACATTTGCAGAGCGCGTCTGCCTGCATTGCACACTCCAACTCATTATAACTAAGCCATTATACTAGCAAACACTCAGTGTACCTAGTGGCATCCTAAACGTGGCTATTGGACTTTGCTATAGTCCCACTAGTGCAAAGACATTTGCAGAGCGCGTCTGCCTGCATTGCACACTCCAACTCATTATAACTAAGCCATTATACTAGCAAACACTCAGTGTACCTAGTGGCATCCTAAACGTGGCTATTGGACTTTGCTATAGTCCCACTAGTGCAAAGACATTTGCAGAGCACGTCTGCCTGGATTGCACACTCCAACTCATTATAACTAAGCCATTATACTAGCAATTTTTGCTGCCAGTTTAAGGGCCGTAGTTGCATTGTCAGGGATATTTATTCTTTATTATTCTGCTGTTAATAAAGCTAGACCACCACTGCAATCTACACCACCTCTCAATTTTTACTACCACATTTTCAGTCCACAATCTTGTCGCAATCAACATGAGTGGCAAAATGACAGATGCTGGTGGAAAGGGGAAGAGGCGTGGTGGAAAAGGCAAAAAAGGTTTTGTCCGTGGGGAAGGTGGCAAAGCTCCATTATCATCTGCTGAAGATAGACCATCTACCAGCAAAAGTAAGATGTCTACTACTTACCGTGGACAATCCGATGTGCTCCCTTTTTTACGGACACGAACAACAGGAACAAAGGTAGATGATGGGCAAAAAAGGAAAATGCTTGAATGGATCTCAAGTGGTCCAACAAGTGCCCTCTCAGCCACTTCAAGTACCGCATCCAAAAAACACCAGTCCTCTGAGTTGTCATCCCAATCAAACTTGATTTCTCCCAGCTCTGAAGTCTCCATCAGCCCTTCACAGTATGGTGGAACTGAGATGGCTGAGTCTGCAGAGCTGTTCAGTCACACTATAGCCTGGGAATCAGAGGTCTGCTCCCAAGCTACAGTGAGTACAGAACAGGAAATGGTCTGCAGTGATGCCCAGAACCTTTGTGACTCTGATTCAGGCCGTGAGGACCAGGTTTCGGAGCATAATGTTGACCCTTTGTCACAAACTGTAACACCTGTGGTTATAGACAATGAGGAACATACTGATGAAGATGAGACTCAGATACCCGATTGGGATGACAACTTAAATATTCGGTCAGGGCAAGAAGAGGCTCGGTCTGAGGGGGAGGGGAGTGCAAACACAACAATTGATGATGAAGTTCTAGATCCCACCTACTGTCAACCCACAGTCAGGCACTCGAGGAGGTCAACAGAGGTGGTGGAGGAGGATGCAACTGATGACGAAGTTACCTTGCGCCTTCCTGGACAGAGTCGGAGTACTGGTAGCACGTCTACAACTGCATCCTCAGCCACCACTCTGCCTCTGAGCATTATTCGGGGTGGATCAACAGGTCGCATGGCCTCTAAGCCTTGCCTAGCCTGGTCCTTTTTTGACATAGAAAAAGATCGCCCAAATTATGTGATCTGTAAAATTTGTCATGGTTCTCTTAGTAGAGGTCAAAACCTCAGCAGTTTGACAACTTCTTCCATGAATCGTCACATGAATAAATATCATATGGCCCGGTGGGAAGCTCACCGTGCTGCAATGCGGCCTAGCGGAGCGAACCATCCACCGCCTGCCCCTTCCAGTGCATCCGCGCGCTCGTCATCTTCTAGGACTGTGGGGACAGCTGTCACACCTGTTTTTCCACCCACAACTTCCACCACTGTAACCGCAACAGGCAGTTTGCTTGGTAGGTCGTCAGTTGTTTTGGAAGGGGAAACAAGTGAGTGTGTACAGCTCTCTCAGACATCGATAGCACCAACTTTGGATGAAGGCAACATCATGTCTCCGCCTGAACTTTCCTCACAAACCTGCATTTTTCCAGGGACACCCTACTCAACACTGTCTACACACAGCAGCCAGATCTCTGTCCCTCAGATGTGGACAAATAAAAGGCCACTTCCTGCGACCCATGACAAAGCTAAGAGGTTGACTCTATCCCTCTGTAAGCTGTTGGCTACAGAAATGCTGCCTTTCCGCCTAGTGGACACAGGATTTTAGAGACCTTATGTCTGTCGCTGTGCCCCAGTACCAGATGCCTAGTCGCCACTACTTTTCTAAGAAAGGTGTGCCCGCGCTACACCAGCATGTCGCACACAACATCACCGCTTCATTGAGAAACTCTGTGTGTGAACGGGTGCATTTCACCACCGATACTTGGACCAGTAAGCATGGACAGGGACGTTACATGTCGCTCACTGGGCACTGGGTAACTATGGTGATAGATGGTGAAGGGTCTGCTGCACAAGTCTTGCCGTCCCCACGACTTGTGTGTCAATCCTCTGTCTGTCCAAGTTCCGCCACTGCTTCTGCATCCTCCACTTCATCTGGGTCCTCCACCTCCGCCCCAAGCCTGCCTGGTCAGGCCACCAGCGTTCTCACTGCGCAGAAGGAATCACGCACCCCTCATTACTATGCTGGCAGCAGAGCGCAACGGCATCAGGCGGTCTTTAGCTTGACATGTCTTGGGAATAAGAGTCACACAGCTGAGGAGTTGTGGTCAGCTCTGCGGTCCGAGTTTAATAAATGGTTGTCTCCACTCAACCTGCAGCCTGGTAAGGCCGTGTGCGACAATGCTGCAAACCTGGGTGCGGCCCTTCGCCTGGGCAAGGTGACACACGTACCTTGTATGGCTCACGTGTTGAACCTTGTCGTGCAGCAATTTTTAACACAGTATCCCTGCCTAGATGGCCTTCTGAACAGGGCACGAAAACTGTCTGCTCACTTCCGCCGTTCAAGCGCCGCAGCTGAGCGACTTGCATCGCTCCAGAAGTCTTTCGGCCTGCCGGTTCATCGCCTGAAATGCGATGTGGCGACACGCTGGAATTCAACTCTCCACATGTTACAGCGACTGTGGCAGCACCGCCGTGCCCTGGTGCAATACGTCATGACGTATAGCCTGGGCCAACGAGATGCAGAGGTGGGGCAGATCACCCTGATGGAGTGGTCTCAGATCAAGGACCTATGCACCCTTCTGCACAGTTTCGACATGGCGACGAATATGTTTAGCGCTGACAATGCCATTATCAGCATGACTATTCCAGTCATTTACATGCTGGAACACACGCTAAACACTATTCGGAGTCAGGGGGTGGGACAACAGGAAGGGGATGAACTACAGGAGGATTCATATGCGCAAGACACAACAACATCACCAAGGTCCAGACGTTCATCATCACCAAGGCGCCAGGCATGGGAGCATGGGGGACAGGGATCAACAAGGGCGCATGGTAGCAGGCGAGATGTTGAGGAAGGTGCAGGAGGACATGAAGAAATGGAGGACGAACTGTCCATGGACATGGAAGACTCAGCAGATGAGGGAGACCTTGGTCAAATTTCAGTTGAAAGAGGTTGGGGGGAGATGTCAGAGGAAGAAAGAATGGTTAGCACCTCTATGCCACAAACACAGCGTGGACTTGGTCCGCATGGCTGCGCAAGACACATGAGTGCCTTCTTGTTGCACTACCTCCAACATGACCCTCGTATTGTCAAAATTATAAGTGATGATGACTACTGGCTTGCCACACTATTAGATCCCCGGTACAAGTCCAAATTTTGTGACATAATTCCAGCCATAGAAAGGGACGCACGTATGCAGGAGTATCAGCAGAAGCTGTTACTCGATCTTAGATCCGCTTTTCCACCAAACAACCGTGCAGGTGCAGGGAGTGAATCTCCCAGTTGTAACTTGACAAACATGGGACGGTCTCGTCATCTTCAACAGTCTACACGTACCAGTAGGACCGTATCTGGTGCTGGTAACAGCAATTTTATGGAATCTTTTCATAATTTTTTTAGACCCTCCTTTGCAAGGCCACCAGAGACAACAAGTCTGACACATAGTCAACGGCTGGAGGAATGATACAGGAGTATCTCCAAATGAACATCGATGCCATGACTTTGCAAATGGAGCCTTGCTCCTTTTGGGCTTCAAACCTAGAAAAATGGCCAGAGCTCTCAACTTACGCCTTGGAGATTTTGTCGTGTCCAGCTGCCAGCGTTGTCTCTGAACGTGTCTTCAGTGCTGCTGGGTGTGTGCTGACAGATAAGCGCACGCGTCTGTCCAGTGACAATGTGGACAGACTGACGTTCATCAAAATGAACAAGTCATGGATCCAGAAGGAATTTACAACCCCTGTGTCATCCTGGGGAGAGTAAATACTTGTGGATTTGGAATGTGCGTGATGCAAATCTAGCTGTGAAGTGTACAACTAGGGCACAAGTGCTGCCACTGAAGGGGTGGGTGTCTGTGTGGCCCAATTTTTGGAAAAAAGGGAGACTCCGCTTGGAGTAACCCTTGCTTACATTGTTTTTAAAAGAAGCCAAGATGAACAAGTCATGGTTCAGCAAAGACTTTATCTACCTACCCCCGTGTCATGCTGGGGATGGTTAATTATGGCGTATTTTTGAATGTGCTTGATGCAAATCAAAACATCCTGTTTGCAACTAGGGCCCAAGTGCTGCCACTGATGGAGTGGGTGTCTGTGTGGCCCAAATTTTGGAAAAAAGGGAGACTCCGCTTGGAGTAACCCTTGCTTGCTGTGTTTTTAAAAGAAGCCAAGATGAACAGAGCTGGGGTCAGGAAAGACTTTGCTACCTACCCCGGTGCCATCCTGGGGACGGTTAATTATGGCGTATTTTTGAATGTGCTTGATGCAAATCTAGCTGTGAAGTGTACAACTGGGGCACAAGTGCTGCCACTGAATGGGTGGGTGTGTGTGGGGCCCAATTTTTGGAAAAAAGGGAGACTCCGCTTGGAGTCACCTTGCGGTGTTTTACATGACTTTAGAAGGGCGTGCCATGCCTATATCTGTGTCTCCTCCTCTTTTTCCTTGTCCAGCTCTTTTGTTTTTGCATAAGTATATGTCCATGTCACTTTCCCATGTGTTTGTGTTGTGTTGTGAGTTGTTTGTGACCTTTTGGACACCTTTGAGGGTGTTTTCTAGGTGTTTTTATGTGTTTGTGATTGCCTGCCATTGTTTCCTATGCAGTTCGAGTTCGGTTCGTCGAACGTTCGACGAGCCGAACTCGAACGGGACCTCCGTTCGGCGAACCGACCTCGAGCCGAACCGGGACCGGTTCGCTCATCTCTAATAAAGACATCTTCTTTCACTAATTTATTTCCCTGTCAAATTCCTAATCCACTATCCAAAGTAATCCAATAAGGAGATCCAATAATCCATGACGATCCCATACTCACTGTCACAGTCAATGAAGAACAGAACATTCCCCATTGACTGTGAGAGCACTCACTGCAGCTCATACACTGCTCTGTGACAACCAGTGGAGTGACCTGAGATGACCTCATGTGGTCGCCCCAGGTCCTAAGCAGCAACTCACACAGCAGTGTGTGAGCGGCTGTGATGTCAGAGGTTCAGGTGAGTTGTCAGAGGCCATGAACTCAGCTGAACCCATGATGACAGTGCGCATCACTGACTTCAATGATCGTGGCTGTTCTTGCACTAGTATTGTGCGAGCCTGTGACGTTACCGCAACCTCACAGCAGCAGGCTCCCGCGGTTCTTAGCCCAAGAATGGCGCCGGAATACAGGACATGGGAACGCAGCCTAAATCTGCAATTTTATTTAAAAATAATAATAAAGGACAGATTATGTGAAATCTAACAATTAATTAATGTTTCAGCAGGAAATAGCCACTGTCCTTACAGCTTCAGATAACCTCTGCCTGTGCTTCATTAAACCCACCTGCAAGTCAAATTTCCTGCCACCTTGAATTGTCTGTAAGGGAAAGTGCAAGGCATATGCCTAATGAGCATGGAGCTGAGAATCATACTGTCCATTAAAAAGTAAAATATGGTTGATTTTAACTATAAAATAATAATGTTATCTTCAAGGGGAGTAAATCACAGATTCATCACATCTTACAATTATTGAGTCCTATAAATAGGATGCCAAAAATTTCTGTTCAATAACTTTTTAATTTACAGTTTTTTCTTCTACTTTGAGATTTGAAACTGCAGACGTCTGAATCCTGACAGTGTGTAGTGCACACACTGTCAGGATTCACTGGTATTGCCCATGAGAGATGACAGTCATGGAACCGCATATATGAAATTTTCATACTTCTGGACACATTTCAACTACATGTATATAACTTCTCTCGATACAAGTGAATAGAGAGAAGACTAATATGTTTAGTTAGTAAGTGACCGCATGTCACAGGAAACAGGGGGAAAAGAAGCAGGGAACTATTAGCTGGCCCTCAAGTTAAGTTCCCTTATCTCAGAGGTAAGCTTGATAGTAGCCAGGTCTGGGCTGCCAGCGTAACCCTAACTCCTGTCCGAACCCTGATCTAACACCCCCTCTCCTCCACCCCAGGAGAGGACTGCAACCGGAGAAGCAACTCCCACAAATAACACAGACAGGGGAGAACCAAAACACACACACTGCAATCAGCCACAGGGGAGAGACTACACTTCCCAGGAGGAAATAAAACACAGGGAGGAAATAAACTAACAATGGGGATATTTCCACAGCACACAGGTAAGCACACCACAGATCACCAGGTTCTGGATCACTACAATAGGACCGTTATCGCAGAAGCAGCGCTGAGCTATATTCAACATAAGCAACCAGATCCAGTACTTTATAAATAGTGAAGTCGGCTGTTAGTGGTCTTTAGCAGACTGAGCTCCTAGCATCAGTTCCTGCTGGACTGGAGAGCAATGAAGCTAAAAACAGCCGATGCCCGAGTTAGGCTGAACAACTAAGAGACCTCAGGCTGCTTTTCAGACTTTGTGGCGTGAGTCCAAAGCCGCCATGACATCGAGCAAGTGCAAAGCCGAGCACCACAATATCGGCGAATCATGAACACCGTACACTGTCAGGATTCAGAAGTCTGTAGTGATATAAGGTGACTGCAGACTTTTTTAAGCATTTAATAAAAGCTGCGCACATCAATTTACTGTGTGCTCAATAAACTTTCCATAAACCCATAATACATGAAAATATAAGTAACTTTCTAATCTATCTTATAAGACAATTCTGCTTCTTTCTCCACTTATCTACTACTTCTTCCGGTCACCTCTGCATCAGGAATTCACCACTGACTAACAATATAAAGCTCAACTTTGCTTTCTTCTAGACAAGACATTCTCCCAAAACAAAGAGGTTACACTTACTATTATACTGCATGAAGAATGCAAATGGAAGACAAGTGAGGAGCAGAGTGAGGAAACAGGCTGGGAAGCACATAGATCTAGAAGCTGCTTTCTAACAGGTCTTTTACCTCACTCCAGGGCTGGACTCACATCTACACTGACCAGTACTGATGTATATTGTCCTCCATGATGCTGCTGCTTACGTTTGTGTGCTAACTAAGGAAAGAAGAGGAAGAATCACAATTTGTCTAGTATATGGGATAATTCATAGCAACTGGACTCTACACACTAGCTCAGAGTCTATTGTAAATTTCGAGATAAAAATCTACAGAGGGGAAACATAGTGAAAAAATGCATCGCACAAGTCATATAATAGCTAAAGATAGTATTATTCCTCATGTATACACACATTCCACTGTATTCTAAAAAGGTCACGTGAAAATATAGTCCCTTTAAGCTAGAAACCTATGGACCTATCTGAGAACCACAATTGATAGATTTTTACATTTCATTAGTAGCTAATTAAATTTCATAAATAGTAGATATCTAGCTTTTTAAGTACAGATCATGATTGTCATACTTTTACAATATGGTGAGATGGGGCACAGTACACAAGATAGGAGCAGCAACAATGACATGGTAAGTAGATGTCTACCTACCTACAGTATATATATATATATATATATATATATATATATATATATATATATATATATATAAAAGCAGAGGGAGAGCATTATAACAGAACATAGAGTGTTAGGAAAATGATTAGGAAAATTACATGCACAGATAATAAGACCTATAACAATAGCTTTGTCACAAAAAGATACCGAATAGAGTATACAGGGCTCGTGTTTCATGAAGTATATGTAGTAAGAACCCATATACACAGCTTTCCATAAATACCTTGTGACGTGCCGATAGCTAAGACAAAGATTCAACTCAGACATGTGTTTCGCCACTTCACTTGCGGCTTCATCAGGAGATAAGTGTAAGCTAGATGTCTGGCACATCTCGCTTAGCAAATCTGCCACATTCCATTTCAGAGCTGAAATCTCTCCAGATTTTATGTATGAAACCTGCAGAATTACAAATACAGCTCTAGGCTTTAATACAGACAGCTGTCTGGGTCCATCAATAGCTTCATTGCTTCCTATATCAACGGAGATGACGCATGTCTACTGCAGGCAATTACTGGCCATTGGGTTGCAGTATTGCTCATCACTTGGGTTATCGAATGACTGACATGGTCTTGTTTTATCCTGGCAAGGAGAGGAAGTAAAGAAGCTGGATCATTTTGGTATTGGAATACAGAAATTCTTGGCATCTAGTAGAAACAAGTGTTCCAGGTGGCATACAATCCAAGGTGCCTGTATTTTGCCTATATGGAATAAATCCTTATAAACTTCAGAAGATTTGGGGGGCCGGTCCTTTATTCAAGTTTTTATACTTGGCATCTAGTAGAGATGAGAAAATTGGTATGGGGCAAATAAAATTGACCTTAAATTTTAGAAAGAAATTAATATTCTCCTGAATTTGAACTTTTTTTTATGGTTCTCTTAAAATAAATTAATAGGACCTCTATTAAGCTGATATGTAAATGGCCAGGTAAAGGGTGAAACGTTTCGGTGATGGTCGAGTCCACCATACCGTTCCTCCAGCCTCTTCTTTTCTTCTCCAACACACACAATGTCCTCTTTCTTAATCTTCACTTTACACTGAGACATCCACAATGCACTTTATGAGCTCTCGATATGTATGTATCTCCCTAGATTTAGTCATGACTACTCATCACTGGATGTCCCGACAAAGAGTGAAGCTAATGGAAGAGGACAATGTATTTGGTGGAGGAGAAAAGAAGAGGAAAGAGAGAGCTGCGTGGATGTCACTGGGTATATACAGATGAAACAAGAGCTCCTAGACTGACCCTAAGGCTTGGGCCCTTGCGCTGTCCCTTATTTCGAACGTAGGCTTGATGGTAGTCAGGTTCAAGCCCCCAGCATGACCCTGTCTCCTGTCCGAGCCCTGTTACTACACTCTCCCACCCTGGGAGTGAGCCAGAAACCCAGTAACCAAGACCCCACAAATAGGCACAGACAAGGGTAAACTCACATACACTGCACTTAAACATGAAGGGGGGACAGTATGTGAACTGGGGAATAAAGCAAATGGGGTAGAAAATTAATGCACAACTGGAGGATTTACACACCATGAAAAAACCCATATAACAGGATAACCACAGGAACCAAGGAATCAAAGCCATCCCAGTATCTAGAGCCTTATAAAGGGTGAAGGCCGCTGGTGATCAGCAGACTGAGTTATTATTATTTATTCCATGGCGCTTTACAAGTGAAAGAGGGTATACGTACAACAATCATCAACAGTACAAAACAGACTGGTATAGGAGGAGAGAGGACCCTGCCCGCGAGGGCTCACAGTCTACAGGGAATGGGTGATGGTACAATAGGTGAGGACAGAGCTGGTTGCACAGTGGTCTACTGAACTGAGGGCTATTGTAGGTTGTAGGCTTGTTGGAAGAGGTGGGTCTTGAGGTTCCTCTTGAAGCTAGAGTTCCCAGAGTGTTATTAAATAATAATAATAATATTATAATAATTATTATAATAATAAGTTTTATTTCTATAGCGCCAACATATTCCACAGCGCTTTACAATTAAGAGGGGACATGTACAGACAATATGAGACAATACAAAATAACAAAATTAAGATACCAGGAGGAGTGAGGGCCCTGCTCATAAGCTTACAGTCTATGAGGAAATAGGGGAGACACAAAAGGTGAATGGGGGGGGAGAAAAGCTTGTTATATGTGGTCCAGCCATGGATTTAATAGGGTATTCAAAAGTAGCTGCATGAACCCATCGGTGAGAATTTATACAGGTACAGGGGACGAGAACTGGAAGTAAATTTTTTGAAGGGCAGAAAGGGACTAGATTAGATCAGGGCAGTGAGGTGATAGGCTATTCTAAAGAAATGCGCTTTTAGGGCCCGCTTAAAGGTGTGGATGTTGGGATTTAATCGGATTTGTCTTGGTAGTGTGTTCCAGAGCATAGCCGCAGCTCGTGAGAAATCTTGAAGACGGGAGTGGGAGCTTCGAATTGTTGAGGATGTCAGTCTTAAGTCATTAGCAGAGTGGAGGGCATGGGTGGGGTGATAGACAGAGATGAGGGAGGAGATGTAGGGGGGGTGCAGAACTGTGGAGAGCTTTGTAAGTGAGAGTGATAAGTTTAAATTGGATTCTGTACTTTAGTTCCCAGCAGATGATCACAAGCCAGCAGGAATTAAATCCTGCTGTACTGTTAAGCAGTGAAGAGAGAACCAGCCAATGCCCAAGTCAGGCTGTGCAACTAAGTGATCCCAGGCTGTTTGTCACACTCTGCTGTGTGAACTGAGTCCACCACCGCCATGACATCCAGTGAGTAGATCGCTGAAGACCACACGACAGTGGATCACCAGATGGGTTCTGCCATTGCAGGACAGATGATCAACGAATCAATATTTTTATTTTTTCCCCTTATGGTTATTCTGTGGTGGGATCTGGAGAGACCCATGGGTACAAAGAGGCACATTTGATTTGTATCAAATAGATTTTCTGCCATTTCATTTATTTGTCAAATATGAGCAACCAGACAAATTCAGACATCACTCCTCACAAGTCAGTAGTAATATAAGTTTTAGGCTGAGACCACATGGGGTTATGTGCGAGTCCTCGCATAACACTCAGCTAACGCTCGCAGCACAGTGTCATGCGACTGTGGTCCGTTCGTGTGATCAGACCGGCGCTGCAGAGGGGAGGGCCGGCGCTGCGGAGGAGAGGGAGTGATTTATCTCCCAATCTCCTCTGTTGCCGGCTGATGCGAGAATCGCACTGCTCTCACATTACACCGGTGTAACGCGAGAGCAATCCAATGTTTCTCTCGCCCCATAGACTTACATGGATGCGAGTGGAACAGGATCGCATCCCACTTGCAGCATGCTGCGACTGTTTTCTTGGTCCGATTAGGGCTGAGAAAATAATCGCTCATGGGAGCGGCCCCATAGAGTAATATTGGTCCTAGTGGAATGCAATTTTTTATCACATTCCACTCGGACCATTTTTCTCGCCGTGTGTCCTAGGCTTTAGAGTTTGGGCAGCGTTGGACTTCGCCACCAAGTTCTCCATGTCCACACACTAACATTTCTTCTAGGATGACAGCCCGATACTCTGTGAAATATATCTGCTTATTCTTTGAACTAATTTTATAAATATCTCCAAAATGTGATAGTCAGACACAAAATAATGAAATATCAACAGTATAAATAATAAAATATAGCGGCTGTCAGATCTCATGTACCTATTCCGCGAGCTGGATCATGACCAGAATCTTTTCTGCTCTTTAGTCCACAGCATGTTCCATAAAATGAAAATACTAATAATGATAAAGGGAGCAGCACTCGCGGTTTCATAATCAAAATGTATTCCCACGTTCATTTTTTATTTTGTCAGCGTTTCCATCCGATGTGCGAGAAACAGAAGCACAAGACAGATCCTTAACAGATGCATTAGGAATTATAATACCATCACAGCTCTAAAAGGCCCATTACATCGGAGGATTACTCTACCCGCTGCATTACTCTTTGAGTTAGCAAACATATCTGTTCCTTTGTTGTACAGCTCAGCAAGCTTTGGAGGAAGGCGGTATCGGTGTCATTTTAACCCCAGCGCTATTTACCGGCAATGCATTGTTACATGGTATATGCTGTACTAATCCTGTGTCGGTTAAGATGCCGCATTGTTGAAGCCTTCTTCTCAACTTTTCCAGAAAACTTATTCTTAAAGCCTAAAACACCCAGAGTTGAATGTATTATCTGATGGTGGAAAACAGGGCCGGACTGGGACTCAAATGCAGCGCCAAAGCATAGGCCCTTGAAGCCCCTTTATACCCACTTTCCCTGATGGGGGTTCTCTATTACATACTGTATATGACACTGCCTTACATTGGATGAAATCAGATATCACTGCAAAACCAACACTATCATTAATACCGCTATATAAGGTTAAATTATACCGTCATGCTGTGACCATATACTGTAATACTGCTGCATAGTGATAGAATAATGCCACTATACTGATCAGTACCAAACACTACTGTATCAAGACCAATATTACCAATAATACTGCTATATAAAGTTAAATGATACTGTCATGCTGTGACCACATACTGTAATACTGCCACAAAGTGATAGAATATTGACACTGTACTGATCAGTACCAAACACTACTCGACTAAGACCAATATTACCAACTAGAAGGTGGCCCGATTCTACGCATCGGGTATTCTAGAATTTACGTATTGTGTAGTTCATGTATGATTTTTGTTATATATATATATATATAGATGTTGTTGTGTGTAGTTACCAAGTGTTTGTGTAGGGCGCTGTACATGTTCTGGGTGTTGTCTGGGTGTGGCGGGGGGTGAGAGCGGTGTTGTATGTGTGTTGCGTGTGTTGCGTTGTTTGTGGAGCGCTGTGTGTCTGTAGCGTTGTGTGTGTGTGTGTTGCGTGGTTTGTGTGTGTGTGGTGTGTTTTGGGGGAGGTATGTTTTGTGCAATGTGTGTGTTGTGCGGTATGTGCGTATATTTGTGTGTGCCGTGGTGTTTGTGTGTTGGGTGTTGTGTGTGTGCAGCGTTGTCTGTGTGTGTGGGTGTCTGTGTAGGGCAGTTGTTTGATGTTCCCAGTGTGTGTGTGTGGTGTGTTGTGCAGTGCGCGCGCGCGTGTGTGTGTGTTGGGGGGAGGTGTGCACTTCCCATCGTGCTCCATCCCCCATGCAGCGCACTCCCCATCGTGCTCCATCCCCCATGCAGCGCACTCCCCATCGTGCTCCATCCCCTATGCTGCGCACCCCCCATCGTGCTCCATCTCCCATGCTGCGCACTCCCAAACGTGCTCCATCCGCCATGCTGCGCACTCCCAAACGTGCTCCATCCACCATGCTGCGCACTCCCAAACGTGCTCCATCCGCCATGCTGCGCACTCCCAAACGTGCTCCATCCGCCATACTCCGCACTCCCCATCGTGCTCCATCCCCCATGCAGCGCACTCCCCATCGTGCTCCATCCCCTATGCTGCGCACCCCCCATCGTGCTCCATCTCCCATGCTGCGCACTCCCAAACGTGCTCCATCCGCCATGCTGCGCACTCCCAAATGTGGTCCATCCGCCATGCTGCGCACTCCAAAACTTGCTCCATCCGCCATGCTGCGCACTCCCAAACGTGCTCCATCCGCCATGCTGCACACTCCCAAACGTGCTCCATCTGCCATGCTGCGCACTCCCAAACGTGGTCCATCCGCCATGCTGCGCACTCCCAAACGTGCTCCATCCGCCATGCTGCGCACTCCCAAACGTGCTCCATCCGCCATCCTGCGCACTCCCAAACGTGCTCCATCCGCCATGCTGCGCACTCCCAAACATGCTCCATCCCCCATGCTGCGCACCCCCTATCGTGCTCCATCCCCTATGCTGCACCAGCATCAGCCCTCTACCTGCAGCATCAGCCTCTCTGCCCGCAGCATCAGCCTCTCTGCCCGCAGCATCAGCCTCTCTCCTCCCAGCATCAGCCTCTCTGTCCCCAGCATCAGCCTCTCTGTCCCCAGCATCAGCCTCTCTCATCCCAGCATCATCCTCTCTGTCCCCAGCATCAGCCTCTCTGTCCCCAGCATCAGCCTCTCTCCTCCCAGCATCAGCCTTTTCTGTCCCCAGCATCAGCCTCTCTCCTCCCAGCATCAGCCTTTTCTGTCCCTAGCATCAACCTCTCTCCTCCCAGCATCAGCCTCTCTCCTCCCAGCATCAGCCTCTCTCCTCCCAGCATCAGCCTCTCTCCTCCCAGCATCAGCCTTTTCTGTCCCCAGCATCAGCCTCTCTCCTCCCAGCATCAGCCTTTTCTGTCCCTAGCATCAGCCTCTCTCCTCCCAGCATCAGACTCTCTCCTCCCAGCATCAGCCTCTCTCCTCCCAGCCTACCCCAGCCTCAGCCTCCCCCAGCATCAGCCTCTCTCCTCCCAGCATCAGCCTCTCTCCTCCCAGCATCAGCCTTTTCTGTCCCCAGCATCAGCCTCTCTCCTCCCAGCATCAGCCTCTCTCCTCCCAGCATCAGCCTCTCTCCTCCCAGCATCAGCCTCTCTCCTCCCAGCATCAGCCTCTCTCCTCCCAGCATCAGCCTCTCTCCTCCCAGCATCAGCCTTTTCTGTCCCCAGCATCAGCCTCTCTCCTCCCAGCATCAGCCTTTTCTGTCCCTAGCATCAGCCTCTCTCCTCCCAGCATCAGCCTCTCTCCTCCCATCATCAGCCTCTCTCCTCCCAGCATCAGCCTCTCTCCTCCCAGCATCAGCCTCTCTCCTCCCAGCATCAGCCTCTCTCCTCCCAGCATCAGCCTTTTCTGTCCCCAGCATCAGCCTCTCTCCTCCCAGCATCAGCCTTTTCTGTCCCTAGCATCAGCCTCTCTCCTCCCAGCATCAGACTCTCTCCTCCCAGCATCAGCCTCTCTCCTCCCAGCCTACCCCAGCCTCAGCCTCCCCCAGCATCAGCCTCTCTCCTCCCAGCATCAGCCTCTCTCCTCCCAGCATCAGCCTTTTCTGTCCCCAGCATCAGCCTCTCTCCTCCCAGCATCAGCCTCTCTCCTCCCAGCATCAGCCTCTCTCCTCCCAGCATCAGCCTCTCTCCTCCCAGCATCAGCCTCTCTCCTCCCAGCATCAGCCTTTTCTGTCCCCAGCATCAGCCTCTCTCCTCCCAGCATCAGCCTTTTCTGTCCCTAGCATCAGCCTCTCTCCTCCCAGCATCAGCCTCTCTCCTCCCATCATCAGCCTCTCTCCTCCCAGCATCAGCCTCTCTCCTCCCAGCATCAGCCTTTTCTGTCCCCAGCATCAGCCTCTCTCCTCCCAGCATCAGCCTCTCTCCTCCCAGCATCAGCCTCTCTCCTCCCAGCATCAGCCTCTCTGCCCCCAGCATCGGCCTCTCTCCTCCCAGCATCAGCCTCTCTCCTCCCAGCATCAGCCTCTCTCCTCCCAGCATCAGCCTCTCTCCTCCCAGCATCAGCCTCTCTGCCCGCAGCATCAGCCTCTCTCCTCCCAGCCTACCCCAGCCTCAGCCTCCCCCAGCATCAGCCTCCCCCAGCATCAGCCTCTCTCCTCCCAGCCTACCCCAGCCTCAGCCTCCCCCAGCATCAGCCTCTCTCCTCCCAGCATCAGCCTCTCTCCTCCCAGCATCAGCCTCTCTCCTCCCAGCCTACCCCAGCCTCAGCCTCCCCCAGCCTCAGCCTCTCTCCTCCCAGCATCAGCCTTTTCGGTCCCCAGCATCAGCCTCTCTCCTCTCAGCCTACCCCAGCCTCAGCCTCTCTTCTCCCAGCCTCCCCATCCCAGCCTTCCCCAGGATCAGCCTCTCTACCTCCCAGCCTCCTCCAGCACGCCGTGCTCCTCTGCCGACACTCACAGATCCGATCGCATACACTCACACACACACACACGATCGCATACACTCACACACACCCGATCGCATACACTCACACACACACCCGATCGCATACAATTACACACACCCGATCGCATACACTCACGCACACACACATTGACGATATTGCACATACGCGCTCACACTCACAACATCCGGAGATACCACATGCTTCTGGCCATGTGATCCTCCGGCAGGTCCTGGAAGCTCACAGCACAGTATCGCCGCCGAGAAGCAAGCGATATCCCAGGATGTTGTGAGTGTGTGGATGCGATGTGATGTGTGGGTGAGGTGTGTGTGTGTGAGGTGTGTGTGTGTGTGTGTGAGAGCGAGTGTGATCTGATGTGTGTGTGTGTATGTGTGTGCTGTTATGTGTGTGCGTGTGTGTATGTTCCGCCGCTGCAGGACCTTGATGCGCTGGTAACTATGCTACCATGGTTACCAGCGTATCTCGTCCCCCGCTCGCACGGGAGCCCACACCAGCATACGCCGGCCAGCCCCAGCAATGCGAGGGTATGTGTCGGCTGGTTTGGCGGCGTACGCTGATGTGGGCTCCCAGGGGTATATTACTCACCTGGGAGTCATGGCACCGTGACCGTGTCGGTTCGGGGAATGCGTGGGGGGTGGCAGGGCCAGTGCTAGCGTGCATTGCGTGAGGGGGGCGGGGCGTGGCCGAGTTGCCAATGCCTGCAGGGTGCCGGGGCGAGAGGCCAATCTGTGGGGGGGGCGGAGCCTGGGCGAGCGGCCGGCCAATCCGTGTGGGGGCGCAGCCTGGGCGAGCGGCCAATCCGTGCGGGGGGGCGGGGCCATGGCGAGCCCAGCGGCCAATCAGCTTTGTGTCACCGTAAGGACACAATTTTGGAGCAAGACAGACAGACAGACAGACAGACAGAATAAGGCAATTATATATATATAGATAATACTACTATATGAGGTTAAATTATACCATCACGGTGTGTCTATATGCTTTAATACCACCTTACAGTGAAAGAATAATGCCACTGGCCACTGTACTGATCAGTACCAAACTCTACTGTACCAAGACCAATATTACCAATAATACTACTATATGAGGTTAAATGATATTGTCATGCTGTGACCATATACTGTAATACCACTGCATAGTGATAGAATATTGCCACTGTACTGATCAGTACCAAACACTACTGTACCAAGACCAATATTACCAATAATAACGATATATCAGATGAGTGCATTGTGCTTGGTAATGTACGGCTTGTATCCAGCTTTTTGGTCTATAGTAACCTGTCAAGAAACTCCCAGGGCAGAGTTATTTTGTTGATGCTAAAGATGTGGTCCACTATACAGCACAGTGGCCACACATTGATGTAAAGAAGGCATTTCTCAAATACCTTGTGCAGTCAATTGTGCCTCTGAGAGGCAATATCGCAGTCCACTCATCCCCATCACGTGACCCCCGGGTTCTGTGACCTCTGAGATCTGGTGAGGTCACGTCAACTTACAGTTGACCCAACATCACGGAGGTGGGCCCAAGTTTCCCTGAGTGACTGGGCTGTGGGCGGCGTTTCACCGCTCGTCACAGCCCACCATCGCTCCTGCTTGCGGCGCTCTTCAGCGAAGGAGAGAGCGAGTGAGATGGTGGGCTCTGGCAAGCGTTGAAACGCTGCTCCCAACCCAGTCACTCAGGGAGACTGGGGCCGGCTCTGTGATGTCGAGTCAACTGGAAGTTGATGTGACATCACCGGATCTCAGACGTCACAGAGCCCGGAGGTCACTTGAAGAGGATGAACAGACCGCAATAGCGTCGCTCAGAGGCGCAATTGACTAATCTGTTCTTTATGGCCATTATCTACTTTCTACAAAAGAAATGAGCTACCCATAGACGGGATTACTGCTGAGCCTGGGATTGACTTGTGTTATACACAACAGCCAATCTGAGTAAACAGAAATGGAAGTGGAGGGGCAGAGCAACAGCCTGAACCAATGAGAGGGCAGGGGGTGTGTTTAAGACTACGTAAGACATCTGTAGGCACTTTACAGAAACTGGTGTCACAGATCACAGGTCTGCTCTAATAGAGTTGATTTACATAGCTTCTAAACAAGAAGAATATACTGTATAGAGCAGGCAGACATCCTCTGTAGATGCTGATTTACAGTCCATATATGAGACTTTGCTTACTCACATGATAGGGGTCACTCACTTGGCTGCATTTTAGAAATAGCACACCGGAACGCACTTATCAAAAGTCCGGTTTACTAAAATAAACATAAACCGTACTCCTGGTACATAATATAACACGGACATACAGTCCATTACCTTCACGGTACGCCCGCACAGGTTCGGATACACTACTCAAGTATCCCACTGACCCTGGCTAGTATTCCTACATGGATTTCAAGTCCATTTTCTCACGGTACGGATACAGTCATCCACAGAAGTGTCTCACTGACCCCAGCCATTATTCTTAAACACGGATTTCAAGTCTGTTACCTCACGGTCCTCCATACTGCTTCGGATTCAGTCCTCCAGTATCCTAATGAAGCCATGTCTGGCTCAACTCCCTGACCCTGGCCAGTCGAAGTGAACCCTCTCTTCTACCAGGGGGTACCTTCAGAAAGTCTTCAATACCTCTTTTTACAGTTTAGCAGCCTCTTCACACTGACTCCTGTCAGTGCACACACTCTCTCAGAGGCTGCTTCTCACTGACTACCATGTGCCGAACAAATTATACCAACTGAGACACACCCATGGCTGGAGGTATGTGGATAGCCGGACCCACCCATCTCTCCAGCTATCTGTAAACCTGACCCTTGTGAATGCCTTAATAGAACTGTTGGCACTACGGGTTCCAGCATAGACATTCCAGGATTACATTCAAGAGGAAAAAACCCTCCGGGATACATACCAGCTATTTAGAAATGTATCTGGTCGGCATCTTATATCATTCTGCAGATCCCAATTGCACAATTGCTTTAATTGGAAAAGTCACAAAAGAACTTACTTTTACTCTGCTGATAACTATTAGGTTATGCATACCGGCTACTCAAGTAACAAAAGCTGTATAAGTAGAGGACTAAAGGCCGCTTTACACACAACAATATCGCTAGCGATCTCATTAACGATGTGACACGCCCAGATCGTTGCTACAATTTGCCGAGATCGCTCATAAGTTGTTTTGTAGCGGTCACACGTACACATCTCACAAACGACGCAACATCGTTAAGCGATATATTGTTTGACCAAGGCGGTCATGTGGACACCATCACACAGCATTCCTCCCAACGATTCCAGCAACGACAGAGGCGTATAATTATCAACCATGGCTGCCAAATCAGAAAGCAGTTGGGACCACCAATCAGAGCAGAGGAGGCGTAGAGCATTACTCGTAACGACACGCCCGCGTCGCTGATGACGGATGCAATAACAATGTTGTTCGTCGTTGGCAGGGTGTCAAACGTAGCAATATGTCTGTTGCATTCGAAACGACGAACAATATTTTGAAACTGAACGACGTTCAACAATCAATGATTTTCGCTATTTTTAAGATCGTTCGGAGTCGCTCGTAGGTGTTACACGCAACAATGTCGCTAACGACGACAGACGTGCGTCACGAAAACCGTGACCCCGGCGACATATCGTCAGATAAATCGTAGCGTGTAACGGGGCCTTAAGACTATACAATGTCTGTATAATAGACATCCTTAGGGTATTTATCACACACATGTGCACAACATATATTCTGCACTTCGTCATCGCCAGCCGGCACCAGGATTTCATGAGCTCCGGGCAAAACAGTCTCACTCGACCCCTTTAACACATAACACGATTCATGAATTATGTTACTCTGTAATGTTTGATATTGTCTGTTCATGTCCCCTCTGAATTGTAAAATGCTGCGAATATGTTGATGCTATATAAATAATTAGTTAGTGAGGATGCTCAGTTCAGAGGGCATAGAGAAAAGGACACATATACCTGAGCATTTTAAAATATAAAAACTAATTATGGTATATATGTATATAAAAAAAATTGAGGCAGCCCTGCAAAGTCAAGGTGAAAAAGTGGAAGATTTTTTATTCCCACAGGCACCTCTTCTTAAATTAACCCATCTCATGCTGGAGTCCTGCCTTAAATATTTTTCATTGTAGCTCTGGCGTCCCTTAATGGTCCAGCCTCGCTCCTCCAGCAGGAACACCGACTCACTCACCCCCACGGCTGGACCACACACTCCCTTGCTTTCCTGCCATCCTCCACATGCTCTCCTCCTGCCTCCTGCTCCCGAGGCCTGTCCCTAGAAGTGTGCTTGGGGCGCCCGCGTGCTCTCCCTCTTAAAGGGCAAGCGCACTAATACCTGGAACTGACTCTCAGCCGACAGCTGAAAGGCACTGGGTACTTAAGGCATCCTCCCACTTGGGGAGGTGTCTGCGCAACATACTAAGTTTGTTACTGTCTTGTTAGCTAGTTGTCAGGTCCCATTGATCCCATGCCCATTACCTGCTCCTGTATCTGGCCTGTATCTGCTAGCTCATACCTATCTCTCTATACCTGCCTGCACTAGCTGTCCTGTCTGCATCAGCCATCCCCCCTGCATCTGTCCACACTAGAGATTCTGCCTGTCTGTACCTGAGCCTGTCTCAGCCCTTGGGGTCAACTACCACAGTCCTGGACACTGCTTTGGGAGTGACTCATGGCATCTACCAGCAGTCAAGCCCTCCTCATCATCTGAGGCACTGACAAATACCCGGTAAATGCTTAGTTACGTCCCTCCCATGTCAGCTTAAACTTGTGTTTTCCTTGTGTCCAGTTGGTGCACTAGCGCTTACTGACTCAAGACCAGCAAGCATTACATTTTTAACTGGAAATTTTGCAGACTTCATCTACATATGCTGTGCTTAAAATGCTATAGTTATACGCACAGATAGATAGACAGATAGCTTGATACAATTGTGCTCAAAAGTTTACGTACCCTGGCAGATTGTTTGCTTTCTTGGCCTTTTTTTCAGAGAATATGAATGATAACACAAAATTGTATTTTCCACTCATGGTTAGTGGTTGGGTGAAGCCTTTTATTGTGTTTTCCCATTTTAAGTCATAATAACAACCAAAAACATCCAAATGACCCTGATCAAAAGTTGACATACCCCATTTCTTCATATCGTGTATTGCCACCTCTAACATCAATGACAGCTTGAAATCTTTTGTGGTAGCTGTGGATGAGGCTCATTATTTTCTCAGATGGTAAATCTGCCCATTCTTCTTGGCAAAAAAGCCTCTAGTTACTGTAAATTCCTGGGTTTTCTTGCATGAACTGCGTTTTGCTTGAGTTTTCCATAGAGTGGCTCAATGATATTGAGGTCAGGAGACTGAGATGGCCATTCCAGAACCTTCACTTTGTTCTGCTGTAGCCAATGACAGGTCGACATGGCCTTGAGTTTTGGATCGTTGTCATGTTGGAATGTCCAAGTATGTCCCATGCGCAGCTTCTGGGCTGATGAGTGCAAATTGGCCTTCAGTATTTGCTGATAACGAGCTGCATTCATCTTTCCTTCAACTTTGACCAAGTTTCCTGTGACTTTGTAGCTCACAGAGTTCCACATCATCAGCGATCCTGCTCCATGATTAACAGTGGGAATGGTGTTCCTTTCATCATAAGCCTTGTTGACACCTCTCCAAATGTAACGTTTATGGTTGTGGCCAAAAAGTTTGATTTTGGCCTCATCACTCAAAATTTACCTTGAAGTTTGGAGGCTTGTCTCTGTGCTGTTTGGCATATTGTAGGCAAGATACTTTGTGGCATTTGCGCAGTAATGTCTTTCTTCTGTTGACTTGACCATGTAGCCCATTTTACTTCAAGTGCCTCCTTATTGTGAATCTTGAAACAGCCACACCACTAATTTTCAGTGAGTCCTGTATTTCAGCTGATGTTATTTGTGGGTTTTTCTTTGCATCCCGAACAATTTTCTTGGCAGTTGTGGCCAAAATTTGTGTTTGGTCTACCTGATCGCAGTTTACATTTTACAGAGCCCCTGATTTTCCATTTGTTAATCCCAGTTTGAACACTGTTGACTGGCATTATTAATTCCTTGTATCCCTTTCCTGTTTTATACAGTTCAACTATCTTTTCCCATAGATCTGTTGACAATTATTTTCCTTTCCCCATAACTCACAATCCAGAAATGTCAGTGGCTGGATGAAAGATGCAAGAGTCTATCTGGATCCCAGAAACCCACTCAGCCTTTATGCAGACACACACTGATTACTAGCAAACAGGTCACAGGTGAGGATGTTACATTTATGAGCCATTCAAACCATTTGTGTCAACCTATGTGCAGGTTATGAGCTCAAAATAACCAGGGTATGTGAACTTTTGATCAGGGTCATCTGGATGTTTTTGGTTGTCATTATGATTTAAAAAGAGAAAACACAGTATTTGACAATAAATGGCTTCACCCAACCACTACTCTCACCACAGACTGCTCCTGTTTAAAGTACTTTACCCTGGCACCGCGCCCCCAGCTCCCGGGCCCATGGTCTGCCACTATGGGTGATACGGACACCGGGCCAATGACGAGTAGGCCCTTCGTTTATCTAGAACTCCAGCACTTGCCTAGGTGCATTGGGTGGTGATGCCACCCCCGGTCATCACTTTCAGATGTATGTATTTTTATCTAGTTCTGCGATATTCAAAATAATCGTCAAATGGCTTTTTTTTAGCTGCAGTGTAATATATTACTATATTCTTCAGTATGCCACTTGAGAACAGGAACCATTAGCACATACTTGACTTGAACACACGACACTTCACCCTGACCAGCATGAGGAATACAGCGGAAAAGAGAACAAAGCTGCCGTCATTGATGATAAGTACCAGGCTGTGAACCATTCACGGTACAGGAACAAAGTTCCCTAAGGACCCAAAATAAGAAATTTAGAAGCAATCTTTAATCACCATGCTTTGTGCAGTCTTCGGATCATAGACCTGATGTTGCTCACCTATCCTGTCTCCCTCTGCAGGCACACACCAATAACTTCATCGTGTGCGCAAACAAGCTGCTTGTCACCTAAGCATTGAATTAAGGACGCACACTGATTTGTGCATTCCTTGTGCTCGCCATTAAACCTACTTAGCTCTGCTACAAATTATAAAAGTGTTCCACTATAACAAACACACCTTTGCCATAGCTCAGTACTATTGAACATTCAGCTCCGCTATAACTAGGTGCCTGGCTGCTGTCCTTACTTTGTAGTTTTATGTGCGCCTGCACTCTTCATTTTATTTCAACAACTTGCCTGACTGCTCACTCACCTCGGTTATATTAGGAGGATTTACCATGAATTTTGATAGCCCGAATAGTTGCACATGAGTACAGTAGACAAAAGTAGAGCACTGCTATACTCTTTAAAGAGAATCTGTCAGCAGGTTTTCGCTATGTAATCTGAGGACAGCATGCTGAAGGGGTTAACACACATAATTCAGAGTTGTTTCTTTTATTAAGGTATGAGCTGTGTTTACTTGCAGCGATTGTTTAGCACCAAGTCCTTATCATTGCATGGACAACATCAGCTACAGCAGCCAGTGAGCCCTAGTGCAGCATGCCTCCTTCTGTGATAATCAGCTCACTGTTGATAGATATTGTACATGGAGAGCCTGGCGGAGACAGCTTTCTCAACACTGCAGCATTGCTAAATCTAAAACTCTGATTGTGTCACAATTGCTCCACCTAGTACATTAAGTGATACATCATTGGAGTCAGGGTCTCTTTTCATACTTTATGCTGCTCTCAGATGATGTAACAAAAACCTGCTGACAGATTCTTTTTAAGTGTATGTTCTCACTGTATTTTATGTAAATAAGTCTACATTTTGCTTATAGAATTATTAATATATAATTATAAAATCTGGAAAGAGACAGCCCTGGAAAAAGACAGACGGGCAAAGAGACAGACGGCCAAAGAGACAGACGGGCAAAGAGACAGACTGGGAAAGAGACAGACGAGGAAAGAGACAGACAAGGAAAGAGACAGACAGGCAAAGAGACAGACGGGCAAAGAGACAGACGGGCAAAGAGACAGACTGGGAAAGAGACAGACGAGGAAAGAGACAGACAAGGAAAGAGACAGATGGGGAAAGAGACAGACGGGGAAAGAGACAGACGGGGAAAGAGACAGATGGGGAAAGAGACAGATGGGGAAAGAGACAGATGGGAAAGAGACAGACCTAGAAAGAGACAGTCCGGGAGAGAGACAGCCCTGGAAAGAGACAGCCGGGCAAAGAGACAGCCGGGCAAAAAGACAGCCGGGCAAAAAGACAGCAGGACAAAGAGACAAAATGGCAAAGAAACAGAGAGATAGAGACAGACAGAGGCAGATGTGGAAACAGACAGACAGAGACAGACGGGCAAAGAGGCAGACGAGCAAAGAGACAGACGGGCAAAGAGATAGACCTGGAAACAGACAGACCTGGAAAGAGACAGATGGGGAAAGAGACAGCCCTGGAAAGAGACAGCCCTGGAAAGAGACAGATGGGGAAAGAGACAGCCCTGGAAAGAGACAGCCCTGGAAAGAGACAGACGGGCAAAGAGACAGATGGGCAAAGAGACAGACGGGCAAAGAGACAGACCAGGAAAAGTACAGACGGGGAAAGAGACAGACGGGAAAAGAGACAGACGAGGAAAGAGACAGACCTGGAAAAAGGCAGCCTGGGAAAGAGGCAGCCTGGGAAAGAGACAGCCCTGGAAAGAGATGGCAAGGCAAAAAGACAGCCGGGGAAAAGACAGACGGGCAAAGAGACAGCCCTGGAAAGAGACAGATGGGCAAAGAGACAGATGGGCAAACAGACAGACGTGCAAAGAGACAGACGTGCAAAGAGACAGCCCTGGAAAGAGACAGCCCTGGAAAGAGACAAATGGGAAAAGAGACAGATGGGCAAAGAGACAGATGAGCAAAGAGACAGACGTGCAAAGAGACAGACCTGGAAAGAGACAGACCTGGAAGGAGACAGACGGGGAAAGAGACAGACCTCGAAAGAGACAGATGGTAAAGAGACAGGCAAAGAGAGAGACAGACATACACACACATAGAGACAGACACAGAGGTAGAGAGAGACAGACAGACACAGAGATGGAGACAGACAGAGACATAGACACAGAAAGACAAGGAAAGAGACAGACAGAGAGACAGACAGACAGCGACTCACAGAAAGAGACTGGGAGAGAGACAGAGAGACAGTTACTATCCCGGGCAATGCCAGGTAATACAGCTATTTATTTTATAAAGAGAGGGTACCGTGGAAGGGTTATCAATATATACAGGAACAAAGTCTTGGGCTGTGATAGTTCTCGTCAATACAAGAAGTAATCAGCATGGACTGACTAGAATCCCCATTGTCAGCCTCTATATCAATAACAGTAAAGATCATCTTTAAATATTATATTTATACTGTATAAACTAGTAATTTAAGATATGTCAAAGAATTGATTATATACTACTTTTTTCCCACCATAAATTACACAGTTAAACTGATCAGGTCAGATATTTTCTGTGGTCAAAAAGTCCCACAAAATGGCATACGACCTCTCATGCCTAAATTGTGTAAATTATAATCTTATGCTTACAGAGGAGGGGTTTTGCCATCCCATTATGGTTAAACAAATGAAGATGAAACAGTATGTTACACTTCAAAATGCATACAGCTGCACACTAAAAAGCTAACAATGTATGAGGGAACTCTGGTATTGCTTTACTGCTATAGGAATATATGAAAAAAGAGATAATTAGTTTATGTATTGGCCCAGTCACCACGGCAAGGTAATCTCTGTAAACCTGGAAACGAACTTGAATTGCCATTATCTAGATTAAAAACATCCATGTCTGGGCAGCTAGACTAAAAATCTAACTTGAAATGCCTCTATCTGGACTACAAACCTCAATGCCTGGGCAGTTATACTCCTGATATAAAGGGGTGCTCAGTCAGAAAGAGACTCACTACAAATATTACAAAAAAAACTGACCCGCACATCCAACAAATGTGAATAGGTGCTAGCTTAAAAAACTAAAAAACGTCTAGCTGCCCCGACATGGATGTTTTTAACCCAGATAGAGGCAATTCAAGTTAGGTTCCCAGTTTACAGACATTACCTTGTTGTAGTGACCGGGCTTACATGCATTGGCCATACATAAACTAAATATCTTTTTTTCATATATTCCTATAGCAGCAATGCAATGCCAGAGTTCCCTTATACATTGTTGGCTTTTTAGTGTCCAGCTGTATGCATCTTATAATTACTATGTTTTTTTCAGCTAGCACCTATTCACACTTGTTGGATGTACGGGTAAGTTTTTTTAAATACATGCTACACTTCAATCTAATCTATATTGTACAATGTCCCTGTAAATTATTATATGTTGGATTGTCAGATTAGACTGAATAATAATCGTCAGACTATCTGTAATAAAATGCCGAGATTCACTGGTTCCCAACCTTTTGTTGAGTGTGGGCATTCTGAATGGCAACGTAGGTTTATTAATATAGATCATAATATAGATCATACTTATACTCAACGCCTAGACAGGGGTAGGTGATCAGACGGCTTTATTGAAAAAGAAGGAATTAGAATGGACTTTTTATCTTATTTCGTTGGGACCCTATGGTCTCAATGTAGATTTCAAAATGAGTTCTGTCTCTTGGCTGTGATTATGTGACTGTCTTCTATTAGCTGCTTGTCCTGCTAATGTAGGATGTATTATAATTTCATATGATACAACAAGTGATGAACAATTACCTTATTGTTATGTTTTGTAAGGTATCTGTTTTTTGGTGGACACATTTATCAATGTCATTAGCAAACTCCGCTCTACTTCATCTATTCTTTCCCACTCTCTCATGCTTTCTCACACCCTCCTTTAAATAATTTCTTCTTAAATGTCTTAAAAAAAACAAGCCTAGAATGAAGCTTTCGGGGCTATAGAAACAGATGAACTGTAGATAAACAGGAACACTTCAGCTCTGCTCCTCTCTGAGAAGTTCTGTACTTTAGGTTAGTTCCAGAGAACAAGTAGATTTGACAGTTCTGCTAATTGACATTGAGATAGCATGCAGAGTAAATCTGTTTCTAATCAAATTGCTACCATGCTGTAGATTTGTCTCAATGTACTTTTGCAGACATAAATGAATTTAGTTCACAACATATAGTAATGATTCATTCTGGTAAGAAATTATATATTTGTGTGCAAAGTATCTAGTCCAAGGAAGTGTACAGAGGGCATCAATTGTGCAATTACTCTGACAAAACTGTTATGCTTTACAGATTTGTTTTATCTATCTATCCATCTATCCATTATCTATCTATCTATCTATCTATCCATTATCTATCTATCCCTCTATCTATCTATCTATCCCTCTATCTATCTATCTATCCATTATCTATCTATCCCTCTATCTATCTATCTATCCCTCTATCTATCTATCTATCTATCTATCTATCCCTCTATCTATCTATCTATCTATCCATTATCTATCCATCCCTCTATCTATCTGTTTATCTATCTATCTATCCCTCCAGCTATCTATCCCTCTATCTATCTATCTATCTATCTATCTATCTATCTATCACTCTATCTATCCATCCATCTATCCATTATCTATCTATCTGTCACGCTCCCCGGGTCCCCTGTCCAGCTCCCCGGCTCCCCTGCCACTCTCCCCGGCTTCCCTGGCTCGCTCCCCGGCTCCTCTTTCCGGCGTCCCCCGCTCCACAGCCTCCAGGCCTCCTCACCTATGATCCCCAGGCGTCCCGGTCCCCGCTCCCAGCGTCCGCCGACAGCTTCGCTCCAGCCCGGCTCCCCTGCCTCCTGTTCGCCGCTTCCTGCCCTGGCTTCTGGCACCCGGGCCTCGCGCATGCGCATTAGGGCGCGCGCGCGGTCATTGACCCTTTCTTAAAGGGCCAGCGTCCACAGACAGGATATTGAACACACAGGTACAGGGTATAAAGGGGTTTAATGTCTAAGTGGGCGGGGCCTGTTCTTCGTGTTTCCTAAGCTAGGAGTCAGGTCTCCTTGTGTCTCTGTGATATACTTACCTCTCTCTCTCCTAGAGCCGCTCCTGCCTCGCCATCCGGTCCTGCCGATTCCCGAACCCCGAACGCTGACTATCTGCCATCCCGTCAGTCCGTACCATCTCTGATCCCTGTGGTGACCCGTCCTCTCGCTCCATCGGTTCCGGACTCTGCCTGACAACATCTCGGCCTCCGAACCTGAGCTCCGTCACCCGGACTACCATCAGTGACTCCGTGGTCCCAGGGACTTCTCCATTCCACTCTTTTGCACGGACTGTCCTGCTACCCGTAGTGCTCCGGCTACCGGACCCCTTGCCTTCAGTAAGGTGTTCGGCCCAGTGGATCCACCTCCTGGGTCCGCCCGTCCACCTGGCCCTAACACTATCTATCTATCTATCTACCTATCCCTCTATCTATCTATCCATCTATCCCTTTATCTATCTGTCCATCTATCCATTATCTATCTATCTACCTGGACGTCCACCTCTTGGCTTTTGAATGGATGGTAGGACTTCATTTCAAATCTTCCAACTATCATGGCCTCACATGGTGCAATTTAACAATTTTGTTGGCTGAGAGACCGCTATCGATGAGTTGGATGATGCTGTTTCTCTTTTTTGAGGGGGAAATCTTCTACATGGCTTCTCCTCGATTTGAACCAGTGACCTTTTGCTTGGGAATCATCACTGAACTATTAGGGAATGTGAGAACAGGTTGTAATTTGTAGTATACAGGAAGAACATTTTTTTTCAAACACAAGGAGCAAAACAGTAACAATGCAGTGACATGACAAGAATCTGCATGACTAATCGTATGATAAATTGTCAGATTTAAATATGAGATACCAAGATAATTATCTACACAATGAAGGTCGTCTCACTCTCAATGCTGTAGTGGATGGTGAAATATGGAGCCTGAAAGTCAAAACCTCAAAACATTGTTACCTTTTTGCTCAAAACTGTATAAATCCACTAATTGTATCTATTTTTCTATCTATCTATCTATCTAATAGAAAAAAAAAGTTACAGCCGCACACTCAAATACCAAAGCTTTCAACTACCAAAAAAGATCTAATACGAATTTGAGATTTATTGCAGATCAAAATGGCCATTTTGTTACCTTCCCAGTAGCCACACCAAGGCAATCTCATTATACTTGGTCCTACTCTTCTTTTCTACCTCTGTCTGGGTTTTCTAAAAAATCTACATGTTTTGGCAAAGATAGACCCACTGGTTAAGAATAAAAGCACCTGTGGCAAATGGGGAAGAGGAATAGGGGTTGGGTGCATAGTCAGTCAAATGGACATGACTCCATATGAAATACAAAAAATAAAAAAAATGTCTAACAGCACTCCTCGTGAACAGGTGCATATCTGTTCATGATATATAATAGAAAAAAGAGATACAGCCGCACACTGAAATTCCAAATCTTTCAACTATCAAAAAAGATCAAATACAAATTTGAGATGTTTTGCATATCAAAATGGCCATTTTCTTACCTGCCCAGTAGCCACGTCAAGGCAATCTCATTATACTGGGTCCTACTCTTCCTTTCTGCCTCTGAGTGGGTTTTGAAAAAAACCTACGTTTGGGTGAAGATAGACCCACTACTAAAGAATAAAAGCACCTCTGTCTATTGGGGACGTCGAAGGGGGGTTGGGTGCATAGACAGTCAAATGGACATGACTCCATATGAAATACAAAAAAGAAAAAAGTCAAAAGTTCAAAACATTGTTACCCTTTTGCTCATCACTGTATCAATCCCCAAATCTATCTATCTATCTATCTATCTATCTGTTTATCTGTCCATGGAACCATCTATCTATCTTCTTTGTTAGGTTGCCCATGTATTCTCATCTTGGAATATCTGCAGTATATGCATTCTGTATTTATGCATGAAGAATACAAAGTCCTCTCCTTTGCCATGGCTTGTTTTCTGTGCATTGCAGATTTTTGGAAACTTTCAATTATTTCCCTGCTTAATATGGAGTGCAGGGTACGAGTCCTATGATTGACAGCGATCCTTTTTATATTCCCTTCCAAAAGTTTTCTTCGACTCATCTCATTTTGTATGCAGATTAGGCATCACTAAGCCTCCTACAGGTACAATGCACCAACAGCTGTCACACAATCCTTAATGGACTGGTTCTCTTCCCCAGAAATAATTAAAGCTCCTTTTAAATATTACAAATAACTCTGTATTAGGGATTTCTATATTTTTCTTTCTCCAAGCATGGATCACTTAGACTACGCTTATCCACAGCTGAACTGGGAAATGTCAAATTAATAGGTAAAAAAATCCAATCATTTGCATTTGTTCATCTATTATCAAGAAAGCAATGGGAGTTTTTTCCTTAATCATCATTAGGAAACATTTGACAGTCTATGTCAGAGCTGTAGACTCTGCACTTTCCATCATATTTAAAAGTTATCTGATAAATGTGATTGTGTTTACTTCTATTTTCCCATGGAACTAACAGTAATTTTATTTCCTAGACTGTGGATGGAATAAAGCTAATGAAACAAGAGAAAATAATTACAATACATCATGAAGATGAGTATACTTTACTTTGGAATTACATTGAATTAAACCTCAACAAACCTGCTGTAATGAATGCGGCGTGCGGGAAAAACCAACCATAATCAATAAAAATAACACTGCCATTATTAATGTGGCAATGCCGACAACTCGTCTGAGTGTTTGCCTTTCTACAGAGGAGTCAGTGCAAAGTGGTCACAGATCTTTAATTGAGAACTGTGTGAAATACATTACTTTGTATTAACGAGGTGGTTTATTACAGAGGCAATTCGGGGATGGGGGGGCACTTGATTGGGATCCAGTAGGGCAGACACACATGGTATACAGAGGTCGCTGTAGCTCCGAAAAAGGCAACCATGGACAGGCTTTAGCGCAATTCGCTCTGTTTACCAGATCCCACAGGTTGCACTGACCTTCAATCATTAATACTTGTACAGGTAAAATATATCTTTGTACCGTGTTAGCCAGTAGAGATAAAAAATTGTTTAAAAGAACTGAAGTCCTCAGTGGTTGATACCTTTTAATGGCTAACTGAAAAGATGGTAATAATTGCAAGCTTTCGAGACTACTCAGGTCTCTTCTTCAGGCTCAATAGATATTGAGCCTGAAGAAGAGACCTGATTAGTCTCGAAAGCTTGCTATTATTACCATCTTTTCAGTTAGCCATTAAAAGGTATCAACCACTGAGGACTTCAGTTCTTTTAAACAATTTTTAATACTTGTACAGTGATCTGGATTTACATAGGTGCCTCTGGGTTGTGGCCATGATGTCAACTGCTGGCGGATGGTGTGGTCTAGCATGGATAGTCAAGTAGCCACATAATTCACCGAGAAGGACATAAGTTCAGAAAAAACTCACCAGAAAAGAAGCCACCAGCCAATAAAGGTCAAAAAATAGCAAATTCACTTTTAGGATGCAGCCAGCCCCCCCATGATAAAGGTTGGGGTAACACAGGTGCAGAATACTGATGAAATAACCACCCACAGCCTACCATATCATGGAGGGGGTGGTTGCTGGTATTAAACATGCACACAGATGAGGTTTTACATAGGGCGCCAGTCACACAGGTACATGCAATGCACAATGTTTAGCACACAGCCTATTAATGACGCCCTTTTATCAGATCAGGCGGGCTGCCCAGCACCATATAATATAAGTGCATTAACACATAGGACAGACATCCCAAGGGGCCGACTGCATCAAGTAGCCAGATAGGAACCAGGAGGACAGTCAAGGTACAATATCACAATGCATGATAATTGGAAGAAAGTGGGAAATGGTAAGACAACAGAAAAATGAACAAGTAAGCAGAAGCAGATAGCACAGGGACGAAACCAGAGTAGGACAAACTATCGTGTTTTTCCAAAATTAAGACACTGTCTTATACTTTTTTTTTACCCGAAAAAAGCACTAGCACTTATTTTTGGGTAGCTCTTATTTTTGAGGAAACATGGTTGGGTTAAGTTAAAGCACTCAGAAAAGCAGATCCCTCCACTCAGGAGACTCATACATACTAGACCGTAGATATCTCCCTGCAATCCTCGGCGGGCGCTCCCAGCAGGTATGCTGCACACAGTCCTTCCCTTCTTCTGGCCGACACACTCACATTAATCAGATCGCACACACTCATGCATACACACTCTCACATCCAGTCACACACACTCTCACATCCAGTCACACACACTCTCACATCCAGTCACACACACTCTCACATCCAGTCACACACACTCTCACATCCAATCACACACACTCTCACATCAGATCACACACATACACATCAGATCACACACATACACATCAGATCGCTCACACTCACCACATCCGGCAATACCAATTGCTTCCAGCCAGCAAGGGAAGATGGCACACAGTGCAGTGGAACGTTTGGAGGACTTGGCGGTGGAATACATTGATGCGTTCCACTGCAAGGCTTCGCGTTCCACCACACTGCGTCTCCAGATTCTCCGCCAGCCAGAAGCAATCAGTATTGTTGGATGTGGTGAGTGTGTGTGAGCGATCTGATGTGTGATTGTGTGTGTGATCTGATGTGTGATTGTGGGTGTGATCTCATGTGTGTGGGTGTGCGATCCAATGCAGGTCCTCCCATTCAGGGTCTGGTGAGTATGATTGCGGGGTCATCTCTCTTCTTTCTTCTTTCTTCTGGGGGTGTCTGAATTCTATAATGAAGTGTCCTGCAGTATTCTTTAACTTTTTTAGTTGCATGTACATTTCATTATTGAACCTCACATTCTCCAGGTAGGCCTTACACATATTTAAGCCTTACCCTGAAAATGCTGAAAATTATTGTTAGGGCTTATTTTTGAGGAAGGGCTTATTTTTGAAAAAAAACATGGTATATCTGTTGACTATTAGCAATACACTGAGTGTTTTATTAGGGTGTGGTGCTGTCCAAAAGCGGATTACTGCATCTGGGCAGCACATACACCCATACAGCCAGTCTGGAAGGCACTTCAGGTCCAAGCCATCCTTATCTCAGAGGCTGGAGAAAGCCTTGGCCAGCCAGTCTAAGCATTTCACCCATCAAATAATATGAAACAAATCCTGGGGGAAATGTGATAATAGATTAGTGGGAGACCAACCACTGGTATCCACACAGATCTGCAGCAGTGTGCATGTGAGATCTGCACTCCATTCATTCCCTATGGGGCTGCCTAGTGTTGCGGGCGGAGGGGACGCGCTCGCCACGCTCGGGCCCGCGGCTGCTGCTGCTGCTCGGTGGCTCGAGCGGTGGGCCAGACCCTGGAACTCGAGCAGCGCCCCTCGTCCACGAGTGAAAAGGGGTGGTTTGTTTTGGGAGATAGTTCGTGACGCCACCCACGAGTCGTGGTGATAAAGGGCACCACCGCTGCTGGTGACGTGGATCCCGGGAGCGATGGTAGGGAGCAGCTAGGATGTTGTCCCCTCCATGGGTAGGGGTTGGTGATCCCGAAGCCCGGTGGTGTAACGGGGAGGCTGGATGGCTGGGGTGCAGGGTTGCAGGGGCAGCGCGGCGCGGTGCCGGATGGCACTGGTGTCCTCACTCAGGCAGTCAATGACAGAGTCTCTGGTAAACCAAACGGCTGGATGGACGGGTCCCGCAGCCGACTGCAGTGTTTTTGTGCTCTCCCCGGACGGCTGATGGTGGCTGTCTTTCCCTGCACCTGTTAGAATGTTCTGACTCCTGTGGTTGCCCACCGGTAGTCCGCTCCCCGGTGTATAGATACCAAAGGAGCCCGTTTTGCCCGCAGGCGCTGGCCCTTGGATCTCTAGCCTATGGCGGTGGCTGTATATCCTCACGGTGTGGACTGTTGCCTTCTGCCGGGTCTTTGTTGTTGGGAAACCCCTGGGGTTCCGGTCACACTCGGATTTGACCGTTGTCGGCGGCTCCAAGCCTAGTCGGGGTCCGATGGCCCTGCCTGTGTGCTTAGCTTGACTCCACTCCCCGGTTCGGTACCGGCAGGCCACGGCCCGACCCCGGTCCTATAGTTCTGCAGAGGTCCACTACCTCCTGCAGATGGCCACCACCGTATGCCAACCTTGCTGTCAGTGCCTGGGCTCCGACCCAGACACTTGCAGTTTCTGTCCTCTCACTTTCACCTCCAAACTCTAACTTCCTTTTTCCGCCTCCAGGCCTGTGAACTCCTCGGTGGGTGGGGCCAACTGCCTGGCTGCGCCCCACCTGGTGTGGACATCAGACCCTGGAGGGAGGCAACAAGGGTTTTTGTCTGACTGGTGTGACTATCCAGGGGAGGGGGTGTGTGTGGTGTTATGTCTGTGACTACCTGGCTAGTCCAGGGCGTCACACTAGCATTGTGCTCTGCTCTTTCCAGCAGTCCCTTGGAGAATGAATGGAGCAGCAGCTGGTATCTGAGCTGCTGCGCCATCTTACACAAGAAAAACTGAAATATCGCATGGTTATAAGTATTCAGAACCTTTGCTTAGACACTAATATTTTAGTCACATGCTGTCCATTTCTTTGTGAACCTTCTTGAGATGGTTCTACTCCTTCATTGGAGTCCAGCTGTGTTTCATTAAAGTGATAAGACTTGATTTGGAAAGACACACAGCTATCTATATAAGACCTCACAGCTCACAGTGCATGTCAACTCAAATGAGAATCATGAGGTCAAAGGAACTGCCCAAGGAGCTCAGAGACAGAATTGTGGCTAGGCACAGATCTAGCCAAGGTTACTAAATCATTTTTGCAGTACTCAAGGTTCCTAAGAGCACAGTAGCCTCCATAATCCTTAAATGGAAGACGTTTGGGACCACCAGAACTATTCCTAGACCTGGCCATCCAGCTAAACTTAACAATTGTGGGAGAAGAGTCTTGGTGAGAGGTAAAGAAGAACCCCAAGATCACTGTGGCTGAGCACCAGAGATGCAGTAGGGAAATGGGAGAAAGTTCCACAAAATCAACTATCACTGCAGCCCTCCACCAGTCGGGTCTTTATGGCAGAGTGGCCCGACTGAAACCTATCCTTAGTGCAAGACATATGAAAGCCGTCAAAAAAACACATGAAGGACTCCCAGACTGTGAGAAATAAGATTCTCTGCTTTGATGAGACGAAAATAAAACTTTTTGGAGATAATTCTAAGAAGTAATACCAGGAGAAAACCAGGCACTTTTCATCACCTGCCCAATACAATCCAAACAGTGAAACATGGTGGTGGCAGCATCATGCTATGGGGGTGATTTTCAGATGCAAGGACAGGACGACGTGTTGCATTTGAAGGAAAGATTAATGCGGCCAAGTACAGAGATATCCTGGAAGAAATCCTCTTCCAGAGTGCTCTGGACTTCAGACTTGGCTGAAGGTTCACCTTCCAACAAGACAATGACCCTAATCACACAGCTAAAATAACTGTGGCTTCAGAACAACTCTGTGACCATTCTTGACTGGCCCTGCCAGAGCCCTAGTGTAAACCCAAATGAGCATCTCTGGAGAGACCTGAAAATGGCGTCCACCAATGTTCACCATCCAACCTGACGAAACTGGAGAGGATCTGCAAGGAAGAATGGCAAAGGATCCCCAAATCTAGGCGGTGAAAAACTTGTTACATCATTCCCAAGAAGACTCATGGCTGTACTAGCTCAAAAGGAGGGTGCTTCTACTCAATACTGAGCAAAGGGTCTGAATTCTTATGACCATGTGATATTTCAGTTTTTCTTGTTTAATAAATTTGCAAAAATGTCTACATTTTGGTTTTCTTTCTGTCAATATGGGTTGATGAGTTTACATTAATGAGAAGAAAATTAACTTTTTTACTTTTTTGAATTTACCAAATGGCTGCAATGAAACAAAGAGTGAAAAATGTAAAGAGGTCTGAATACTTTCTGTACCCACTGTATAGTGCACATAAATAGTTCCACGAATACACTCAGTCCTCAACATTGAAATTGCAGCACCAAGAAGACACACATCCACTATCTCCCACGTACAAAGCAGGCACAGCTCATGAGCCTGCTCTATACACCCGCTCCCGACTAGCACCGTACATGTACAACGGATGTCAATAAGAGATTAATGGTTGTCTGAGGAATGTTCTGCAGCTCTGAATGTATTTGGGGAATCATCAAGATTCACTGCTGGAAGCTCCTACTCCAATTGCCGACCAATGATATTCCAGCTCTTTCCTGGGACAGACAAATTAATTTAAAGTCCAGACTTTACATATGGTGACTAATGATGAGCGAGTCACTGCTCGGTACTCGATTGAGCATAGTGGTGCTTGGGTATGCTCATTACCCGAACGAGTATTGTGGGTGCTCGAGTGCCATGCTCGAGTCCTCACTCCGCATGTTCTGCAGCTGTAAGAGAGCCAATCAACATGCATAGATTGCCTGCCATACACAGTAATGCCGTAGCCATGTTTGCATTACCATGATTAGCCAGCCACATCATGTCATCAGGTCTTATATAAGACCTGGCGATGCTATGCTCAGCACGCACACTGTCCTCTGGAAGCAGTTCAGGGAAAGTTGATCTAGGCGGGAGAGCTTAGATTTGAGGAGGCATATAGGCAGGGTTTAATTGCTATTTGAGGGAAACATACTTTACTTTCTCTAGTAAAACTGCTGTTACATGCATTCAGTGTAGGTACAGCTGGTGAAGGAGGGATGGTAAATAAATTAATTAATTTAAAAAAACACTTGGGGTCCCCCCTCTTTTTAATTACCAGCCAAGACATAGACATAAAACTATACAACCCCCTGACATATAATAAAATTGCATCCTGTGGAAACTATGGACAGCTTTTATGTTTAAATAAAGTAAATAAATGGAAATAACGATGTGAGGTCCCCCTTATTTTTGATAACCAACAAAGGTAAGGCAAACAGCTGCTAGCTGATTTTATCAGGCTGGGAAGGTCCATGGTTATTGTGCCCTTCTGAGCCTAAAAATAGCAGCCTGAAGCCACACAGAAGTGGCGAATGAGATTAGATGTGCCATTTCTGGCGCTTTGCCCAGCTCTTCCTGATTGCCCTGGTGTGGTGGCAGTCAATGTAATGGTTGTTGGGGTTGATGTCAGCTGTTTAATGTGAGCTGGCATTGAGCTCTGGAGTTAGTAATGTAGAACTGTCTATCAGGCACCTCCATTACTAACTGAGTAAGTGTAAAGATAATAAAACACATACAAAAATATATTATCATAAAAAAACACGTCCCTCTTGAAAAAAAAAAACAACCCATGCAAGTCCTCTATAGTCCACGGATTCTGAAGTAGTCAACAAATGGAAACATGAAAGACAAAAAGAGAGACATAAAACAAGACACTGTTCTTCATTCACCAATTTATTAGAAAGCAAAGTTCCAAGATGCGATATACTGTATGTTTATCTATCTATATCTAATATCAATCTCTGTAGCATTCATTGGTATCCAAAACTGCTAAAAAAAACTGAGTAGAAAAACGCATGAAAAAAATGCCGCAAAAACACATTGAAAATGTGTGCTTATACCCCTGCATTTTTCTGCCAAGAGATGCAGAAATGGTGCAGAAATTTCTTCATCCAAACACTCAATGTGTGCATATATCCATACCCTTATACTTGATAACATTGTTCCAAGCAGTGACCTAGGAGAGATGTGTCCAGGCATCTTCCTAAGTGTTTTAAGTCAAGGAGATTTGTGTCTTCGTTATAAATTTGGTAGATTTATTTGGTTTTCCAACTGTTTTGATCATTTGGATTCTTTAAGAGAGCTGTGATGTTACTTGGAAGGTGGAGGGTGGTGCTAGGTTTCATGAATATTTTATCTATTATCTTTCAAGTTTTCTTATTTGACTTTGTTAGTTTGAATTCTTTTGCTAAATCTTGGTAGGGTTTCAGCTTATTGTTATCGAGTATGTCTGCAATTAAGCATATCCCCTTGGATTTCCAGTGGTTGAGCTTTAATCTTGGTGAGAATGCAGAAAGTGTTTCGATCTTCATCCAACCTATTGATTCGGTGTCGTGTATTTTTCTAGATTGGGCTCCGAATTTCCTCCATGTTATTACTGAGTTTCTGGTGATGACCTCCTTGGGTAGTCGCTTTTTAGACTCGCATAGGTAGGCCACCACCAGGGCTCCAACTTCTATATTTGGACAATAAGAATCTTCAAGACCCACCCATGCAGGTTTATCATCTCTGTTCTAATACTTCTGGCTGCTTTTAATAGTCATTGCTTGATATTAGGCCATTATGTTTGTCATCCCCAACCCCCCATTGATTCTGTTTTTGATTAGGGTAGATTGTGCTACTCGAGGTTTAGTTTTACCCCATACAAAAGATGTTAGTTGAGTTTGGAGTTTTTGTAGAAGCTTCTTCTTGATTGGTAATGGGATAGTTCTGAAGATATAAAGTAGCTTGGGAAGTTCCAGCATTTTCTATGTGGTTATTTTTCCTAACCAGGAAAGCTCTATTTCCGATAGATGTTGTAAATCTTTTTGGATGGTATTATAAATGTCAGTAATATTCTGGTTAGTGCAGTCCTTTGTGTTTTTTGTTAGTTTGATTCCTAAATAACACATGCTGTCCACATTCCACTGAAATTTGATTTCCGATTGTGGGACTTTTAATATCCTTTTAAGATCCTGATCCAGAACGAGGTGCATAGCCTGGGTTTTATCCATATTGACCCTATATTATGAGACCCTTGAGAATTCTTTAAAAATTTCCAAGGTCTGTTTGACCGAGTTCAGTGGATCCGTTAGAGAGAGTAGGATGTCATTTGCGAAAAGTGACACTTTGAATTGTCTGTTATTAGTAGGGACACCCCTAAACCGGCTGTCCATCCTGATCTTCTCCGCCAACCAGGCATCTTCCCTACACTGTTCCGATTCCATTTCAAACCTGTTTCAATCCATTTCAGTAATTTTCCAGCAATCAGTCCTCCTGTTAGGGTATTCCTGAGAAATGCATTGACTTCCATTATACTCGGTACTTAAGTTGAACCTGTCCGAGCATCTGACCTGTTCGATTCGAATACTGAGCACCTGAGCATTTTACTGCTCACCCATCACTAATTGTGATGTCTATAGCTCCAAAAAATACTTTAAAGTGGTGGCTTACTATTTTGCAATAGTGACCACATCCCTGTAAAACTGATAGGGAAGGATTTTTCTAAATACCTTGTCCAGTCAATTCTACCTCTGAGCGGTGCTATTGTGGTCTGCTCATCCGCATGAAGTGAAACCCTGGGCTCCGTCACGTTTGGGATCCCGTGATGTCACGTCAACTTCCAGTTGACCCGACTTCACCAAGCCCGGCCCCAGTCTCCTTGAGTGACTGGGCTGAGGGCGGCATTTCATGGCTCATCACAACCTAGCGTCACAGTGCAGCATGTCGAGCTCTCATTCACTGCAGAAAGCTACAAGCAGGAGCGACGCTGGACTGTGAGGAGCGGTGAAACTCCGACCACAGCTCAGTCACTCAGGAAGACTGGGGCTGGGCTCAGTGACGTCAGGTCAACTGTAAGTTGACTTAACATCACCGGATCCCAGAGTTCATGGAGCCCAGAGGTCACTTCATGTGGATGAGTGGACCACAATAGCGTCATTCAGAGGCAGAATTGGATGAGCAAGGTATTTGAAAAAAGCCTTCCCTATCAGTTTTACAGAGAGGTGGCCACTATTGCAGAGTAGAGAACCACCTCATAAGGTATAATAAAGGTCTTCTGGGACAAACTAACTTTAATAGTCTGTAGTTGTAGTTTATTAACCTATAAAATATCTAACTGGCACATCACAAAATTATTTTTGGGATAAACCTAATTTTATTTAGGAAGATTTCAATGACTTAATTGCAGAACAGAATATGTTATAATCATCCAACCTTGACATTATTAGTCTGCTGGTTGGTGCCGCGGCAGAATAGCGATGCTACGTGACAAAAAAGAAATGCTATACATGAGGGAATAATGACTATTTCGTCAAACAGGCTATATCCCAGGCATACAATACAAAAGCTTATAAAGATGTTAATTTCAAATGTCAAAATGCAATTAAACCAGCCGTGCAATCCCGAAAACACCTCCAGGTGCGTGACCTTATAAATGTGAGAAACAGTACATCCATTTATTCTGTATATTAAATACGGATACAGTACATGTATGTTAACTCTGTATCACTGTTTCCAGCCTAGTCTCCATGGAGAAGCCATTCCGCTTTGGCAATGATGGAGTTAACTGATTAACATTTACAAAGTTAGGCGGAATTTATATTTCTGAAACTCTACAAATAATCTTCACATTTGTGTGGATTAGACTTCTGTTTGCACTGATTAACTTATTTTTTACACTGTAATTTCCCTCTGCAATGCAATCCAGATTCCTTGCCCAGAGCGTTTAGCATGTGGAATCTGACGAACAGACATTTCTTTACCTAGATATATGCAGGTGATTAAACATAACCCTCATCCTTTACATCTGCTTTGCTATAAAATTCTCACCTTGGTTTCTAGTCGAGAAGCGCTTAGAATAAAAAAATAGAGAGAGCGGGAGAGAGCGAGATACGGCTGCAAAAGATTCCGTCACTGACATTTCTTAGAACCCATTCTAACTTATTAAACCGTAATGTACGAGAAGAAATAATGGTTGCGTCGGGGAATAAAAGTATTTTTACGGAAATTCTATAAATTAACTGGAAAAATAACACAGGGCAGTGCGCATTTTGGCAAAACTGGATGGCACACCGTCATGCAGCTCTTCTAGTTCTGCGGGACATTCTGTTTCATGAATTTAGTTTTTACACCAACGCCATGAAATTCATGTTTCGAGGAGGAATGATCTCTTATAAAGAATTTAATGGACTCTATGTAAAAAAAATGAGCTTGTTTAACTCAAGTTTTGGCCCGAATGGTCCAACTAAAATGCATCATCACCATAGTCATTGTCGAATAGGAGTACAAGAGTGGAGATGAGCGAACCCAAGGTTTGGTGTTTTGGCCGAACACCAAAACAACAGAGTTCGTGTGCTTTACGTATGAACTTCACTTACCTGAGCATCACTATGCTCAGGTACACTCGGTGCTCGGCCCAGTGTGAGCCACTTGCAGTGTTTGAGTGGTTCTCACTAGGGATAACAACAGTGTTATCAGATGTAGTGTGTAACTCTCCCACAAAAAAGGAAAAGCCCTACCCACCCATCCCCGAAAGTGATCTGCTTATAGCTGGCTACATGTTGCAGAAACCCGCACTGCCAATCAGTGACTTTTATTGTAGTTCGGACGACGTCTGAACAGGTGGAGGTGCGGGTCGACTGCACGTGCCAAACCCAACTTCCACGGGTTCGCTCATCTTTATGCAAGAGTCCACTAGAAATATTGACCATGATGTCCCACTGTTCAGCTACATGAAAATATTACACTACCCTTATTAAAAAAATTGCCTATAATTCTAAAAAATAATAAAGTGTGTAGGCTGATAAATGAAAGATGAGAAGATGCTTTTGACTTCTGCACGGTGGCCTACCAAGGAATTTACCGGTACTCCTGTGGGCCAGTCCAAGCATGAACATATTCAGGATCAGAGTGGCTTCATTATAGAACTATGGTACTTGGGTAATTGTGCGAGACATATATTTAACTTTCCACTTGATATATGCCCCAAGTAGAGTTTGACACATAATGCTGTTTATTGTTGCCAAACCTAGTGCGCAATTAAACTTATTATACACTGATCTGTCATACTGGCAAAATGAACATTAGGCATAGGGTGGGAAGGGGTTAAGGTAGAAGAATTGTAAATAAATTAAGCTGTTTTTAAGAATCCTTTGTTAGATAAGTGTTTTGTTGACGATTCTGTTGCCTCACTGAACTACACATGGTCAGTGAAAACTTGCTATAGGACCATACTATACCTTCTATGGGTTCCGATTCAATGTGAATCAAATATACATTATTATGATCTGAGTTCTCTCCAGACCCCAGATTATAATAAAAATTGAGAAAGCAAACTAAAATGATACCGACCCAACCCCCAACTGTCCCACTATGCAGCGCTGCTCACCATCTTCTTCATTCTGGTCAGTGGTGAAGCCTTTACTGGGGTATCTTCTGGTGCTTCAACCATTTTTAGTGTTTTTTTTGGTGGTAGCTAAGATGCAACATTATATTATTTCCCAATGCACTCCACATAATATCTTTATGTACATTTTTTCATGTCACAGCCTGGGCAGCGCAACATACACTAAAGATGTCAGTCACCATAAAATGTCAAAGAAAACCCAGTGAAGCCCACATTTGATTCAATGTGAATAAGAGATACATTATTATGCTCAGAGTTCTCTCCAGACCACTGGCTATAATAAAAGTTTATAATGAAGTATAAAATTATACCAACCCAACCCCAAACTGACCCACTATGCAGCTCACCATCTTTTTCAATTCGGTCATTGGCGGAGCCTTCACAGGGGCATCTTTTGGTGCTTCCAGCATTTTTAGTGTTTTTTGTGGTAGCTAAACTGTAACATTGTATTATTTCCCAATGCACTCCACATGATGTCTTCATGTACATTTTTTGATTTCACAGCCTGGGCAACGCAAGAGACACTGAAGATATCAGTCGCCAGAAAATGGCAAGGATAGCCCAGTGAAGACCACATATCAAAGTAAATCAAACATACATTATAATGCTTCGAGTTCTCTCTAAACCTCAGACTGTAACAAAAATTGATAAAGAAAAATAAAATTATACACACCCAGCCCCCAACTGTCCAACTACACAGTGCTGCTCACCATCTTCTTTAATATAATCAACGGTGGACCCTTCACTGGGAAATGATGGCATCTTCTGGTGCTCGAAGCATCTTTAGCGTCTTTTGTGCTGGCTAAAACAAGAATGCCGCGGAGACACCATCACAAGTTTCTCAGCGCTGGCAGGAAACTAGCCAGGTCTTTCCCGGGGAAGGAACAACCACGGGAAGGGCAGTCTCCAGTCAAGGATACCGCCTATACCAAAACATGGTATCCATCCACAGACAGCTGTTTCGGGGTATTTGCCCCTCATCAGTGTGGAGTAGGAAACTGGCTAGTGGGATCATTGCCTAGTAGAAGACTACATAGGTAAGGATGGTTGACCTCGGGGAGATCAACATCCAACACCGTGGAGACACCATCATGTGTTTCTCAACGTAGTGATACTAGAACAAGGCCCCCTGGGAAAATATGCAAAACAAGAATGCCGTGGAGACACCATCACATGTTTCTCAACGCTGGCAGGAAACTAGCCAGGTCTTTCACTGGGAAGGAACAACCATGGGAAGGGCAGTCTCCAGTCAAGGAAACCGCCTATACCAAAACATGGTATCCATCCACAGACAGCTGTTTCGGGGTATTTGCCCCTCATCAGTGTGGAGTAGGTGCTGACTAAACTACAACATTTTATTGTTGCACAATATACTCCACATGGTGTCTTGATGTACATTTTTTCGTGTCACAGCCTGGGCAACGCAAGATATGCTGAAGATGTCAGTCGGCCAGAAAATGGCAAAGATGGCCAAGTGAAGACCACATTTGATTCAATGTGATTAAAATATACATTTTATGCTCTGAGATCTCTCCAGACCCCAGATTACGGTATAATAAAAAGTGATATGATAATATGATTCCAACCCAACCCCTAACTCTCCCACTACACAGCGCTGCTCACCATCTTTTTCAATCCGTTCAGTGGTGGAGCCTTCACTGGGGCATCTTCTGGTGCTCCCATCATCTTTAGTGTCTTTTGTGTTAGCTGAACATTATATTGTTGCCCAACGCACTCTACATAATGTCTTGATGTACAATTTTCTATGTCACAGCCTAGGCAATGCAAAAGACACTGAAGATATCAATCTCCACAAAATGGTAAAGATGGCCCAGTGAAGACCGCATTTGATCAATGTGAATCAAATATACATTATTATGCTATGAGGTGTCTCCAGACCCAAGACTATAATAAAAATTGATAAAGCAAAATAAAATGATATACACCAAGCCCCCTAACTGTCTCACTACACAGCGCTGCTAATCATCTTCTTCAATATGGTCAACGGTCGAGCCTTCACTGGGGCATGTTGGGCATCTTCTGATGCGGGCTAACTCAAATGCAACATTATATTGTTGACCAACTCACTCCACGTGATGTCTTGATGTATATTTTTTCATTTTAGAGTGTGGGCAACGCAAGAGATTTAAGTCACCAGAAAATGGCAAAGATGCCTCATTGAAGACCACACCCATGACCGAGCCAAAGAAAATTACCGAACTGGAGTAGGGCTGTAAAGTAAGACAGGTTATTAGTTTTCAACCCTTTCTGAGATCTTTATTTTCCAGCACAATTTTGGCCAACCAGGCTTAATTTTGCTTGATTTCTGCAAAAATGAATTGCAGAATATTTGGATTCTGGTATATCTGAGGTTTTTTTTGCAAAATTCAATGCTAATTCAATTCTTTTCATCAAAAGTCTTTATTATTGTAACTTCTATAAGGGGTATAATTAAAAAATTGCAGAAGGGCTACAGAAGTAGAGAGTGAAGTGATGCAACCCTGGGCTCAGTTGGATTTTACTACATGAAGGCAATACTTTACCAATTTAGAAAAGTGTTGTGACAAATCCTCAGCTGACATCTAAGCTTTGTAAGCAGAAGCATAAATGCCAATGGCTCATATTCAAATGAAGAAAAATTATATAAACAAAAATTCCCAAAAGAACAACTTGATATTAGGGATAAAATTGCCTTAAAATTTACCAATTTCACATTCTAACTTTGAAATGGTAAAATCTGAGGTTCTTCAGATTAAGGTCAGCTTAGTACAGAAAGTGTTAAATTTGCATGCGTCTCTCCACTCCATACACTCTCAGCTCCTGCCCCCTTTTTCTCTGGGGCTATAAATCACTGTCTAGGCAGAAACACTGGCGGCACATCCTCATTTAGGGTATGTATGTATTTGTGTATTTCTTTTGACATTTTTATTATTACAAGATAGTTCCCCTGAAGGGGAAATGAATAATGAAACATAAGCGTTTGCATTTATAAGAAACGGTAAGCAAATTTGGAAAGCGATCCCGTACAGAAAGTGCGAGAAGGAAAATAAACAGCAAAATAAAAAAAGTAGGCCAAGATCTTTCTTTTACCCTTTATTGGCCAACTTTTTTTTTTAACAGAGCCGTAGGAATTTAAATTTAATTCTACATCAAAGGAAAACTATAATCAAAAAGTGAATCTAGGAATATCATAGATTTAATCATTTACAAACAACAAAGGATCTAGACATCAAAAAAATCTGACACTCGGAAGATCAAGGAGTCTTAGAAAAAAAACTTCAATTGTTATGATGTGTATATAACACAAAGATCAGAACTCTCCGGGATGTGACTTTTTATGGATGAAAAAAGTGGACAAGAAGGAGATAAAATTAAGACATCGATTTATTAAAAGGAATCTGACAGCTGATACACGCTGCCCGATCTACATGCAGCATGTGTCAGACCTTGGCGGTATGATTTCAGCTATATATGCTTAAATGGGAAACAAAAACTGAAAAAAATAATTAAATAAAAGGTGAGCCGCTTGGAGACTATTTAGACAGGAGGTTCCCCTGCCAGATCTTCACACCCTCTCACTGTCAAGGGGTGTGGCAGGATCACTACGAACAGGGGAGCCTAAATTGACCCTCAGTCTAGGGAAACCCTTGCTGACTGTGATCCCAAAGATACATCTGAAGGTGACGATGTTTGGGCCGCCTTCCTTACCCTAGCTCCTGAACAACCCCGGTATAGTGGCCCCCTCCCCTCCAGCCTTTATCTATCCCCATATTTCTTTTAGATGGCTGGATCGTCATTGTAAATAAGTGCATTGAGCGAGTACCTAACTATTCGTGCTCGCTATACTTATAACAAATACTGTCTAGTACTTGCGTATTTGATCCGAATAGCGTGTGCAATGCAAGCAAATGGGGAAAAACTTGCAATGTAATGAGCAACCCGAATTCCGCACTATTCGCACGAAATTGTACGGCATTCGGGCTACTCGCTACATTTCAAGTTTGTCCCCATTGACTTGCATTGCACACGCTATTTGGAACAAATACACAAGTATTAGACAGTACTCATTATGATTTTTTATAGATTTCTTGTAGATTTTTTATAGATTTTTTATAGACCTTTTATACATCTTTTATATTTATTTAATTATATATGGATATATTTTTTATATAAAGTAACTTTTAAGATATGCATAATAATAACATAAGAAATTCCTTTTAAAAGAAAAAATGTCTCTCTCTCTATTTGCATACTGTTGTATGAATATATATTTTTATCAATTGTTAGTCCAAAAATTGTTAATTCAAAAATTGCTAGTTTATTTAAATAGAAAAATCTCCAAATAATCCTTGCACCATAAATGTATTATATGTGGATCTTTCGTGTGACTCTACGCAAAAACGTTTTTGTATTTTTGATCGTGATGTATTGTAGCTTAATCAGACTATAAATAGTATTCAAAGGAGTGACTGAGCCATCCTTGAGGAAGGGGACCGGTAACGCCCCCGAAATGCTCGTCGGATATTGCTCAGTTCATTATCTACGGTGAAGACTTAATTGTCTGTTCTACCTTGGACCTTGAAACCGGTATTCTGTCTAACGGGTGGACGGCCAAGCAGTTAACGGAGAAACCTTACTCCGGAAAGACTTGTTTTCTCTGAATCTCAGTACGCAATAGTGCCCTGTCAGCCCTGGTGCCTCCGGGCTTGAAGATTCCGTACAGGGCAGATCTGCATTAAGTTAACTCCAACCAGGCAGAAGAAATTTGTATTGCGCAGGGACCACACTATACGGAGCTCGTCTGTCCGGTACTTTTTATCAGGTAACCTGCACTGGGGATCTGTCACGGGTTCCCGGTGTATTGTTGCATTCCTGCTATACTCCCTGCCGGGAGTGCGGGAAGTTTAAAACTACCAAGGGCTCTTGATTTGTGTGGAGTGCGGGGCTTGTATTAAAAACTGCAATACGCGGAGGAGTAATAGCCCCTGTAAAATTATACTTACACTACTGATGTGATATCACGGACTGGTACTGGTTAGTTCATTTTCATTGGACCTTGTTGTTGCATTGTATAGACTTCTGAAAAAAAAAACTTTTCTGGGAGATTTTACAATCTTTTTATGAATATATTTTAATTTTAAACCATTTTATTCATCTGATTGTGGTTGCCGCCGACCGGGGCGCCACGTTTTTTAGACTTGCATATATACTTGTAAGTCATAATTGCAAATTACACCTGTGTATATATACTTATAAGTTGTTTGTGAAATTCTCTACATGTTATTGTCGTTGTATTTTTTAGAATAAGGATAGCAATAAATATAATTATACCCTTAATTCAGCGCTGATTTTTTGAGAGATATATATCTCTTTTAACATGTTAGTACTCATTATGAGTATAGTTAGGTACTCGCTCGACTCTATAATAAGTACGTGTGCCTTGTCCTTGCCTTTCTTGAGGTTAAGGGATATTTCTTACACTTTACACCTCAAACTGAATCTTAAAGTATATTACAGTTGTGAAGTGTTTTTACCAAGTATCACCATTACAATGGATAGGTAATAACTGGTAAATCGTGGGGATCTGATCACTGGGACCTCCAAAAATTGCCATAATAATGGACTCAACTCCATATGTGAATGGTGTTAGCTGGAATTTCGCCATCACTTTTCCACTGGATTCCCGGTCTACCAATTACCTACCAATCTACCAATTGTGTCACCCCCACTTCATGTCATTGTAGACTGTAAGCTTTTTATTTTTGCTTTAATTATTGTATCTTCTATAACTGGTACTTATGATTGCTTTTATATGAACCTCTGAATTGTAAAGCGCTGCGGAATATGTTGGCGCTATAGAAATAAAGATTATTATTATTATTATTATTAATAAACAGTCCTCACATTGGTCACCATCTCAAATGTCATTAGCAAGCTCTGTTATTTTTACATTCTCTATTGATTTATTTTATTATCAAATAACTTTTGCCCCACTCTATATCTGGATGCTTTAAACTCTCCACCAAATTGATATTTCCTATTTATCATTGTCTCGTTGTGGGACAACATATGGGTAAAATCTAAGAAGCCCTTTAATAAACAAGAAGGATGCAAGTAGATGTAGCTTTCATGAAAAGTCTTACACATATTTTTGGTCCAAATGTTACAGCAATGGAAATTTATTTGCTTCCATTGGGATTTCATTTCATGTATAAAAAACAAATAAACAAACCAATATAACATTTATTTTTTTCATTTTAGAGATTAAAATTTTACATCAATATGTTCCTTTATCTTATATGATGTTTGGTAAAATCTTAAGTATAGAGAGAAATATGTAAATTAAGATGATCTATGCAGACCACAGAGACCACCATTTAAACCGTACTGACCATGGCCCTCCCGCTGTTCTTGGCCCAATAACACACAACACACATGAATTATTTTGTTAAAGGGGGAACGGCCACAGCTTTATTTAAAGGGAACCTGTCACCAGTTTTTCAGCCTATAAGCTGCGGCCACCACCACCGAAATATATTCTATTATTATTTATCCAATAATACCTTTCTTCTCCAGCATTTAGTGTAGAGTGAGCTTCTGGAGAAGAGTTACTGTATTAGAGGCCTGTAGGCAGGGATTCTAGCCTTACAGATAATGCTTGTGCTAGCTAAAAAATATATTCTATTATCTAATAATACCGCTTTTATTCTGCATTTAGTGTAGGGTGAGTTTATGGAGAAGAGTTAGGCTAATTTCACACTGCATTTTGCCTTACGTTTAGTGGTCCCGTCAGGGCATCCGTCCGATACGCCCCTCCCCCACCCCGCAAAGCATGTTTCGGATGCATGTGCCGAGAGGGAATTGACTGCAATGGAGCAGACTACGTTAGCGTGTGCTCTGTTTTGCACTATTTTCGGGCTCATACGTTTTCTGCAGGAAGACACCCGAATGTAGTTGGCTCCCACCCTGAAGCTGTCTTTGCACATTCGCAAACACCATCAGCAAACACCTCCACCTCCTTGTCCCAGTGCAGCGTCTAGTTGTCTCTACCTCAGGCTTTGAAACACAAGAGGAAATACTCAGCTACCCACCCACAGGTCTAAAAAGTAAACAGCCCCATTTTTAGACTGCTTGCCCTGGAAATGATGCTGTTTAAGCTTGTGGGCACAGAGGTTTCCCACAACCTTATGGCTGCTACCGACTTGCTATTCAATCACCAGCCATTACTATTTCTCTCAGTGTGCCACCCCTGCCTTGCAGAAGCACGTGTCCCACAACAACACCCATGTCCTCATCAGCGCAGTTACTGGCAAGGTCCACTGAACCACAGGCATGTGGACAAGTGCTTGTGGCCAGGGACTCTAAAGTTCTCTGATGGCACATTGCGTGAATCTCATGGAGGTGGAAACCAAGTTGGAGCCTTGGTTTCTAGAATTTCAGGCCATGGGTCCATCAGGATTTTCTCCAACGCCAATTCCTGCACCCCTCTGCCTCCTTATCATCCTCCTTCACTGAATTGTCATCCATATCATGCTGGAAGCACTGCAGCACTGCGTTGGTGAGGTATCAAAAGGCACGCCTGAAACTCAAATCTTTAGGTGACAAACAGCAGACTGGCGCAGAGTTGTTGAAGGTCTCACAGACCAAATGAATCTGTGGCTCTCTCCACCAAACCTCCAACCAGGAATGTTTGTGTGTGATAACCAGGTGGCGGCTCTGAAGCTTATGAATGAACCGTGTCTGGCCAATCTGCTCAACTTAGTGGTTTAGCACTTTCTGAAAACCTGTGTGCTCCCTATTCTACAAGTCAGCTACAGCTGCTGCCGGTCAGTCTGGCAGTGCTGAAGCAGTGCTTGCAAGTGCCAGCTCACTGACTGATTTGTGACCTGCCCATGCACTGGAACTCAACATTACATACTGTATAGGAAAGATTAACGCAATTAGTCCTGCATCTTCAGTAGATTAAAAAACTACTTTAATGAAAAAATTAAAATAAAACTTCATGCAATCTCACGGCATAACTAACATCAATGCGATTCAAGCAACAGTGAGCTCTTAATCATGACAAAATGCATTGAGGAGGAACAGGAGATGGTTGCCTGTGCTAAAAAGGGTACTACCCCAATAGCTTTATCCCTACTGTTCAGCGTGGATGGCCTGATGAGAAGGAGCAGGAAGAGATGTACAGTTGTCCCTCTGCTACGGACAAGGAAGTCTTCCCTGTTGAGAGTCTGGCACACATGACTTTATGACCCTCACATTATACAAATTTTGTTCAACACAGATTACTGGGTGTGCACCTGTGGCGCCCTGGACAAGCCAGGACGTCACAGAAACTACAACAACACACCCCACACCCCGGTTGGGCACACCAGTCACACACAGATCCTTGTTGCCATCCTCCAGGGGCTGATGTCCACACCAGGTGGGGCGGAGCCAGGCGGTTGGCCCCGCCCATCGAGGAGTTCACAGCCCTGGAGGTGGGAAAAGGACTCAGTTTAGTTTTGCCGTTGAGGAAAGTGGTAGTCGAGGAGCTGACTGACTGTGTCCGGGTACATGGCCCGGGCACATACAGTAAGGTTGGCAGACAGTGGTGACCATCTGCAGGCAAGGCCAATTGACGCACAACTGTAAGGACCGGCGTCGGGCGGTGGCCCGCCGGTACCGGATCGGGGAGCGAAGAAACGCCAGCACCACTCGGCAGGGCCTACGGACCCCGACCAGGCTTGGAGTCGCCGTTAAACTGGTCAAATCCGTCAGCGACGGGAACCTTCGGGGTTCCTCAGCAGCCAAAGACCCGACTGAAGGCAACCGCTCAACCGTGAAGGGAAACACAGCTACCGCCACAGCTAGAGTTCCCAGGGCCAGAGCCTGCAGGCAAAGAGGGGCTCCTCTAGCAACTATACCGCTGGGGAGCGGGCTACCGGTGGGAAGCCATCGGGGCCGACAACACACTAAAGGTGCAGGGAGAGATAGTCACCGCCAACCTACCGGGAGTGACCACCGCAGCCGTCTGTGGGACCCGTCCATCCAGCCGTTTGTTTGACCAGAGACTCCGTGTGCGTTACTGGCTGAGTTAGTACCACTGTGCCGTCTGGCACCGCACTGCCCCTCGACCCTGCACCTCCCCAACTCCCGCCATCCACCTTCCAGTACACATCACCGGGCCCCGGGACCACCAAACCCCCCTACCCATGGAGGGGAGAGAAACATCTCAGCTGCTCCCTGTCATCGCTCCCGGGATCCCCATCCAGAGCAGCGGTGGTGTCCCATTATCACCACAAACCGTGGGTGGCGTCACGGACTACATCCCCAAACCAAATCATCCCCTTTCACTCACGGTCGAGGAGTGCCGCTCGAGTCCCCGGATGCAGCCCACCGCTCGAGCCACCGAGCAGCAGCAGCAGCAGCCGGACCCGAGCCACAAGCGCGGTCGAGCAGCGGACCCCCCGCCCGCGACACACCCATCTCGACTCCTGCTACAAGGAAAACTTTACATCTCTCATTCCTGTGGTTGTGAGGGCTATTGAATGGTGAAGTACCAGAAGGCTATAGTTAAAGAATTGGTCAAAAAAATTCAATCTGACAATGTTGGCGGCAGAGGCTAGATTTTGTTGCACAAACAAAGAATAGAGAGAAGGGAGACATTCTTGTATAGCAGGAACAACAGAGGTAAGGGAACACTATTTAAGTTTTTTGACAGTTTCATTACACACTCCCATCGTCCAGGCCCTGCTATACAGGGAACTCTGGCAAGGAGGGAAACGTTTTGACAGATGGTGAAGGATTACATACACTGTGCGCAGAATTATTAGGCAAATGAGTATTTTGAGCACATGATCCTTTTTATACATGCTGTCCTACTCCAAGCTGTATAGCGTTTAGAGCCAACTACCAATTAACTACATCAGGTGATGTGCATATCTGTAATGAGGAGGGGTGCGGTGTAATGACATCAACACCCTATATAAGGTGTGCCTAATTATTAGGCAACTTCCTTTCCTTTGGGAAAATGGGTAGAAGAGAGATTTGACGGGCTCTCAAAAGTGCAAAATTGTGAGATGTCTTGCAGAGGGATGCAGCATTCTTGAAATTACCAAAATTTTGAAGCGTGATCACCGAACAATCAAGCGTTTCATGGCAAATAGCCAACAGGGTCGCAAGAAGCGTGTTGGGCAAAAAAGGCGCAAAAAAACTGCCCATGAATAAAGGAAAATCAAGCATGAAGATGCCAATATGCCATTTTCCACCAGTTTGGCCATATTGCAGAGCTGCAACGTTACTGGAGTATCAAAAAGTACAAGGAGTGCCATACTCAGGGACATGGCCAAGGTAAGGAAGGCTGAAAAATGACCACCTTTGAACAAGAAACATAAGATAAAACGTCAAGACTGGGGAAAGAAATATTTTAAGACTGATTTTTCAAAGGTTTTATGGACAGATGAAATAAGAGTGACTCTTGATGGGCCAGATGGATGGGCCAGAGGCTGGATCAGTAAAGGGCAAAGAGCTCCACTCCGACTCAGACGCCAGCAAGGTGGAGGTGGGGTACTGGTATGGGCTGGTATCATCAAAAATGAACTTGTGGGGCCTTTTCGGATTGAGGATGGAGTGAAGCTCTATTCCAAGACCTACTGCCAGTTTCTGGAAGACAACTTCTTCAGGCAGTGGTACAGGAAGAAGTCGGTATCGTTCAAGAAAAACATGATTTTCATGCAGTACAATGCTCCATCACATGCATCCAACTACTCCACAGCGTGGCTGCCCAGTAACGGTCTAAAAGATGAAAAAATAATGACATGGCCCCCTTGTTCACCTGATCTGAACCCCATAGGGAACCTGTGGGCCCTCATAAAATGTGAGATCTACAGGGAGGGAAAACAGTACACCTCTCGGAACAGTGTCTGGGAGGCTGTGGTGGCTGCTGCACGCAATGTTGATCGTAAAAAGATCAAGCAACTGACAGAATCTATGGATGGTAGGCTGTTGAGTGCATCATAAAGAAAGATGGCTATATTGGTCACTAATTATTTTGGGTTTTGTTTTTGCATGTCAGAAATGTTTATTTATAAATTTTGTGCAGTTATATTGGTTTACCTGGTGAAAATAAACAAGGGAGATGGGAATATATTTGGTTTTTATTAAGTCGCCTAATAATTCTGCACAGTAATAGTTACCTGCACAAACAGATATCCTCCTAAGATAGCCAAATCTAAAAAAAAAACCACTTCAACGTACACAAATATTAAGCTTTGATATTTATGAGTCTTTTGGATTGATTGAGAACATAGTTGTTGATCAATAATAAAAAAAACTTCTAAAATACAACTTGCCTAATAATTCTGCACACGGTGTAGTACGGTAATACATGATTCCTCTAGTTTTGAGTCAGAAATTATTTAAGAATGTTTTAAAAACTGATCCCAAACTGGGATTCAGAGTGTCTTCTGTACGTGGTCTACTGCTAGCTATATTGGTATTCCTCCTGCCCGTTTTGGCTAGGCCTCACATTGCCTGCATCTCCTTTGCCTGTTTGAGAGTCAAGAATTAAGGGTGTTTTCAAAATTGATCCCAAACTAGGATGAGTGTCTTCTGTATGTGTATTGCTGGCTCTGTTGGCTAAATCTCGAACTGTCTGCATATCCTTGCCTGTTTGAGAGTCAAGAATTAGGATTGTTTTTAAAATTAATCCCAATCTAGGATCAAAGAATGTTCTGTGCATCCATTGCTGGCTGTAATGCCACTCCTCCTGTCTATTTTGGCTAAGCATCACACTACCTACATCTCTTTTAGCAGTTTTGCAGTCAATAATTAAGAGTGTTTTCAAAATTGATCCTAAACTGAGAACAGTGTCTTCTATATGTCTATTACTGGCTGTATTGCCATTCCTCCGGGTGGACTAGGTAGGCCGAACGCCTGGTTCCACCATCATTCTCTTTGAGTGACCGCACTGTCTCCTCCCCTGTGCTACATGCTGGTCAGTCCCCTGTCTCCCACCCTTATACTGTCTTTGTACATTTGCAAACCTCATCAGCAACCATGTCGACTACCTTGTCCCAGCGCAGTGTCTAGCTGTCCCCTTGACCAAACAATACATGGCCACATTACCTGACTGCTTTCCCTGCACATTAAAGTGTTTAGGTTTATAGACACTGATGATTTCTGCAACCTGATGGCGGTAGCTATCCCTTGGTACTTGATCCCCAGCCCTCACTATTTCTCACGGTGTGGCATCATCGCCTTACACAACATAGTGTCCCATAATATCACCTATGCCTCTTAGTCATTTTGTCTAGGCCTCGCACTGACTGCAGAATCTTCCTAGTTTACTTATTAACAACATTGTTAGCTGCCTATGTAATTTAGTATGCGCCGGCCGTGCGATAAGGGACGGAAAAATGGACATGTTGCTCTTGGTGCATGCACAGGTCAAGATAGTCGAGCAGGTGAAACTGTGCCTGCTGCATGAGCACAACAAAAAGACATGCCACATAAGTCAGACTGGCCCATGGGCCAAATCTGGCCAGCAGGCCGATTTTATTTGGCCCACGAGTCTATTCTGTTTGGAGGGCTATGTGGGGCCCATTATTCTGTATGGAGGACTAAGTAGGCAGGGCTGGCTCCAGGTTTTTGTGGGCCCCAGGCAAAAGAGTCTCAGTGGGCGCCATACACAAGGAAACACGCACATACACAGATACGTACACATACAAGCATACGTACTCATACATATTATGCAACCCCCATATCGTTTAATGCAGCCCCATAGTCGTCTGGCCATCGTGATTAATACATACTCACTTCTCCTTGCTTCCCCGCTGGTCAGATCTCCACTGTTCTGCCATTCTGACAGCTCAGCACACAGGTGCACTCAGTAATGACATCATCGCGCTCCACTATACTGCGCTGTCAGAGATAGAGCGCAGCGATGCCGATATAATTGAAAGTGTGATCCTCCTGCAGGAGGGGTGGCCGGTGCAGTGCTAATGTGATGCCCTGGCCTATCAGGTCGTCACAGGGTATTGTGCAATCTGCCCTTCTGTGCAATATCCATCTCCTCCTTGGTTATGGGTCCCTCACCTTTGGTGTTGCCAAGAACAAGCTAATCAAAATCCTAGGAACACTCTGCACCACACCCACCAGACACACCAGTGGCTGGCCTGAGTGGAATAGGATCGTCCACTTGGGGGGTTGGTTAAGAGGGTCAGGAGTGTCAGGAGACAGTCAGTTGAGCAGTGACTCTCGAGAGGAGAGGTCAGGAGCTGAGCTCCTTGAAACTACCAGGTGGCAGACGTTGGTCTGGGCCTGGTAGGAGCTGGACCCCGGTCGCAGGGGATCGTGACAAGGGGCATGGACTGTCGAGGAGGACAGCCAGCGGCCTTGTGCCATCACCGGGCAGGGTCCAGGGCACGACGGGGTACGTGTACTCTAGGTCAGGAAGTAGCTTCAGGTGTCCTGGCAATTTACCTGACGAGGACGGAGCCTTCAAGATCCGTTCTCCACCCGCTCCAAAATTGGGGTACTAGTGCAACGAGGGGGATAGGACTTTCCACACATATGGTCCAGAAAATCCCAAGCGTGAACTCTGAGAGCAAGCTCACTCAGTTAGCCATACTGGTGAGCGGGACCTGATTAGTTTTACCCTAAAGTGACCGACCAGAGGACAAGGTGCCAAAGCAAGGGCCACAGACTAACAGGAAACACCAATGGGCACAGGATCCAGGCGTGCTCAATCCCAGCGGCAGTGGTGTCAAGAACTTTCGTTTACGACAGTTGTCAGTGTCAGCATCCTTGGACTGATTGAGTCCTCTAGTGACCCTTACCGTCCCAACGACACAACCCTGTCCTTATCACCGAGTCCCGGGGCATTCCCCATACCCGTGGAGGAGTTAAAACATCTGGCTGCCCACTCCATCGCCACCGGGAACTCCCAATCGCAGCGGTGGTACTCCACCTTACCACACACCATGGGTGGCGTCACAAACTTTCTACACCATCCCCTGTAAATACAACTCCCCCCTCTTTATTCGAGTGGCCGCACAACCCCTGGATCCGGAGACCCCTCGAGCCACCGCGGATCCGGATCCAAGCAGCCTGGCTGCTGGAATGGGGGCGGTACACTGGCACCGGGCCCCTCTGACTCACGGGCTCCAAAGTGGCCTCATGGCCTTTTGCCATTGGCGGTACGCCAGCCTGCCATCTGCAAGTGGTCCCCCTTGACGGTCCAGAGCCCCGGCACTTGCCCAGGTGGTCCAGGTGCTGATGCCGGCCCTGTATGTAGGGACCATTATTTTGTTTGGAGGATTATGTGGGGCCCATTATTCTGTATGGAGGACTATGTGGGGCACAATATTCTGTATGGAGGACTATGTGGGGCACAATATTCTGTATGAAGGGCTATGTGGGGCCCATTATTGTGTATGGAGAACAATGTGGGGTCACATTATTTTGTATGGAGAGCTATGGGGGGCACATTATTCTATTTAGAGGTCTATGTGGGGCCCATTATTCTGTATGAAGGACTGTGTGGGGCCCACTATTCTATATGAAGGATTATGTGGGGTCTGCGACTAGGTTGGTCCCTGACTTTGTCTAATTTTTTTTAATTTTGGCCTCCTGTGTATTTGAGTTTGACATCCCTGCCCTGTACTATGTCATCTACTGTAGTCATAAGCAACGGGAAAATACAGTGGGTGGTGGGACAGTTAAGGCTATTTTCAGACGTAAAAGGATACTCCGAGTCAGTCGCCCCGGGCCTGTTGCCCATGCTACTTTCAGATTACTCTCTAGGTAGATATTATCTTTTAGTGTACATGTCTACGCACAGTACAAGGAGCTAATTCCATATCATATAACCATACCATATAACTACACCAGGACTTTTAAAGTTGTGTTCTCTGCTAACTTAGCATCACTCCTTTCACAGCCATGGACTCGTAACTTTTAATTATATCACTTGAGTTAAAGAAACAGCAAAAAATCTAAAACTTAACCTAGATCTCTACGATACCTTTCAACATTGTCATCCTTTTAAAGCTCCGTAGATTTTAAGAGCGCAGCATTAATGTCAGTATCTTAAATGTCAGAATTACCTTGTTATACACATCAATTGCCCCCATAGACTTTAATAATATCACCCCGTTAAAAGTCATGATCATTCTCCTACATAGTCTACTCAGTTGACTCCATAGATTTTAAAAGTGTCACAGTCTTAAATGTCAGATTTCCTGCCTATCGGATACTGTGCAACCAACTCATGGCTTCATGCTACATTTACGATAATTCAGAGCAATTGACAGTGTTATTACTTTTACAAATCTATTTCCTTAGTTATTTTGTTAACTGTTGTAAAGAAGAAGATCAGAAATTATAAAAAAAATATGCATGATACTGTATGAAACAACAAGTTAAAACAAGATGTCCAGATTTGACATGGCCTACCCTTACGGGGTTTTTATATTGCGCTCATGCATCTAAAAAAAAGAAAACACAAAACAAAGTAACTTTGGAGAAGACCTTGATTAAAAAATATCCTTATAATGTCACCACTAGGGGGAGTCAGCACACAGCTGTGTGTAACAAGAACAACCACTAGAGGGAGCCAGAGCACAAGGCATCCCAGGTAACTAATTGGTTGCTAAGACAAGTCATGCTAGCCGGGCCAGAGCCGAGAGGGAGCACAGTACAAGGGAGGAGGCAGAGTTAGGCTATGTGCCCATGTAGCGTATTTTCATGCAGGTACGCGGGGTTCTGCACAGCAGCATAACTGCATGCGTCTATGAAGATTGTGCCCAATCCGTGCCCACGTGGTGTATTAGAATGCAGTGCTTCGGCAGCTGCCGAAGCGCTGCATTCTAAGAAGTGACATGTTACTTCTTTCATGTGCTTTGCATGCAGCCACCGCTCTGTCTATGGGAGGGGCTGCATCCGGAGCGCATGAAATTGGCTTTTCATTATGGACTGTTTCTGCAGCGATTTGAAGTGCACGTGTGCTGTTCAAATCGCTGCAGAAATTTCTGCAGGGACAGAACGCAAGATAGGCTTAGGATGAGGAACAAGCCAGAAATCAGTAATCAGTAGAGCAAGTCAAAGGAGGGGGCACAGGGACAGGACAACAAACAGTGAGCAGGAGGGAAGAACGGAAGGTAAGACAAGATGGAGGGGATGGGAGACAGAGAGGTCGAGCAGAACAGAAGTGAGGGAAGTTGGGCAGAACAGACGTCAGGGAGGTCAGGAAAGGTCAGGGCAGGTAGCAGACATAATCTAGAGCACTTACAGGGACCAGGCGAACACGCTGCAGAGCAGGACTATAACTGGCACGGTGCTTATGGAGGGAACTTCCTGATAATGCGGCGTGCTCCCGGGAATCGCCGACCATGGAACCAGGTGACCGATACAACTCTGCGACAGCAGAGTGCAAACAGTATTGTGACAATCCTACTATATTGAGCTCTTATGCCGATCTATGTGCATGGCTGTTGGATAAAAAAGTGACATAGTACAGATGAGCTAATTTGTTTTAGATTTAATGAAATCCACCTTGAAATTTACAAAAAAATTGTAATTTGCCTGAGACTAAATCCACAGTAGATCTGTGGTCAGTCCTTCAAGATGTTTGGAGCAAGATCCCTGTCGAGTTGCTTCAATAACTGTGTGCAAATGTATCTCACCTCCCAGGCCGGTGTCACCATTTCAAAAGTGTCCTGTTTATTTTTTTTTATTTTATTTTATTTTACTCCTGCAGTTCTGCTGAGTATTCTGGGTTGCTTTTTTTTTGTGTGTTTTATAGTTTTTCTGTTGTTTTTGTTTTCCTGCCATGCGGTCCTAGTGATATGGAACCTTTTATGTTTTGCTAATTTACATGGGCTTACAAAGGTTTCCCTAAGGGCTTGTCTCTAGGCCACTCTTCATTATTACAGTGTGAGCCAAACACCATGGGTAGAGACCAAAATAATATGCACAAGATAAAAAGGCTTAAAGGGAGTCTATCACCAGGTTTTTCCCACCTATGCTGAGAGCAGCATAATGTAGGAGTAGTGATCGAGATTACAGCGATGTGTTGCTTACTAGGCTGCTTAGTGTAGTTTTGATAAAATCACTATTTAACCCCTACACCCCGGGCGATTTTCTGTTTTTCCGGGGTTTTTTTTCTCCCTTTCTTCCGAGATTCGTAACTTTTTATTTTTCCATCAATCTTGCCATATAAAGGCTTAGTTTTTGAGGAACGAGTTGCACTTTTAAATGAAACTATGAGTTTTACCATATAGTGTACTGGAAAATAGCAAAAAAATTCCAAGTGCGGAAAAAAATGCAAAAAAAAGTGCGATTGAACAATTGTTTTGGGGATATTCTATTCACCGTGTTCACTATATGGTAAAACTGATGTGTCAGTGTGATGCCTCAGGTTGGTATGCGTTCGTAGACACCAAACATGTATGGGTTTACTTTTATCTAAGGGGTTAAAAAATTTCACAAGTTTGTCCAAAAAAAGTGGCACCATTTTTCAAAAGCCGTAGTGTTCTTATTGTGGCTCGGTGATGGCTTATTTTTTGCATCTCGGGCTGACGTTTATAATGGTACCATTTTTGCACAGATGCTATTTTTTCATCGCCTGCTATTGCATTTTGCGCAAAGTTTGTGGCAACTAAAAAATGTAATTTTGGCGTTTGGAATTTTTTATGGCTACGCAGTTTACCAATCAAGTTAATTGATTTCATATTTTGATAGATTCTAAAGGCGGTGATACCAAATATGTGTATATTTTTTATTTTTTTAACCCTTTAATTTTCAGTGGGGTGAATGGGGGGGGGTGATTTGAACTTTTAGGTTGAACATTAATTTTATCAAAATGACAGCAAACAGCTCAGTAAGTAACACATCGCTGGAGTCAGGGTTTCCTTCTCTACATTATGCTGCTCTCAGAAACATCTGGTGACAGATTACCTTTAAGTCTCTAGGACCATATGGCACAGTTTAAAAAAATAAATAAAAAATAGGTGGCCTGCTCAGAAGAGCAGTGGGAATAAAATATGGGCACAAACTTCCCTCCTCTGATTTGGTTACACTTGGCGTAATCTTTAACTTCTTAACCCCCGAGCCTGTTTTCACCTTCCAGACCGGACCAATTTTTTTCAATTCTGACCAGTGTCATGTGGTAATGGTACCTCTGGAACACTTCAATATATTGCAGTGATTCTGAGAGTGTTTTTTCATGACACACTGTACTTCATATTACTGGTAAAGTTTGGTCGATATGATTTGCGTTTATTTCTGAAAATATCGAACATTTGACAAAAAAATTCAAAACTTCAAAGTTTTAGTTTTTCTGCCCTTAAACTAGACATTTATATTACTCAAAATAATTAATAAATAACATTTCCCACATGTCTACTTTACATCTGCCTTATTTTTTAAATATTTTTTTTTTTTAGTTGGGAAGTTAGAAGGGTTCAAAGTTTATCAGCAATTTCTAATTTTTCCAGAATGTACTAAATCAGTTTTTTTAGGGACCACATCACATTTGAAGTGACTATGAGAGGCCTATTTAAAAGAAAATTCCCAAAAGTGACACTATTCTTAAAATCTTCAGCCTTCAAAGTGCTCAAAACCCCTTCCAAGAAGTTTATGAACCCTTCAGGTGTTTCACAGGAATTAAAGCAATATGGAAGGAAAAAAGCGCCATTAAGGCTACTTTACACACTGCGATATCGGTCCCGATATCGCTAGTGTGGGTACCCGCCCCCATCTGTTGCGTGACACGGGCATATCGCTGCCCGTGCCGCACAACATCGCCCAGAGCCGTCACACCTACTTACTTGTCCGGCGACGTCGCTGTGACCGGCGAACCACCTCCTTTCTAAGGGGGCGGTCCGTGCGGCGTCACAGCGACGTCACTGAAGCGTCACTGAACCGCCGCCCAATAGCAGCGGAGGGGTGGAGATGAGCGGGACGTAACATCCCGCCCACCTCCTTCCTTCCGCATAGCAGCCGGGAGGCAGGTAAGGGGAGCTTCCTCGTTCCTGCGGCGTCACACGCAGCGATGTGTGCTGCCGCAGGAACGAGGAACAACTTCGTTACTGCTGCAGTAACGATTTTTAAGAATCGACCCCCATGTCGCCGATTAGCGATTTTGCACATTTTTGCAACGATGCAAAATCGCTTATCGGTGTCACACGCAACGGCATCGCTAATGCGGCCGGATGTGCGTCACAAATTCCGTGACCCCAACGACTCCGCATTAGCGATGTCGCAGCGTGTAAAGCCCCCTTTAGACTTTCGTAAGCAAAATTGGCTGAAATAGATATTGAACACCATGTTGCATTTGCAGAGCCCTTGATGTGCCCATGCTTGAGAAACCCCTCACAAGTGACCTCATTTTGAAAACGACACCCTTCGCGGAATTGAACCTGCAGGTGCTTCACAGTATTTTATAACATTGAGCTGTAAAAATAAAAGTCATGTTTTCCCATAAAAATATTACTATAGCCATAAATTTTGCATTTTAACAAGGGTAACAGGAGAAAATGGAATTATTTTATGTGAATCCAGCGTCCAGAAACTTAAAAAAAAATCAGTAATTTTTTTCCAATTCCATTAAAAACATCACAAGGAAAATTACATCAGGCAAAAAACTTTTGGATATATCTCAAATCTTAGCAGCAGACATGTTTTGGACTGACCGAACACATACAGGACACATGGAACCTTGATATTACTCCTGAACAGTTGCCTCACGGAGAGTGAGGACCCCGGGCATATCTGACTGTGATACATTCAGGTGTCCAATACGGTATCCATCATTCATCTGTGGGTTTAAAATCCCCGATGAACCCCCCTATTACTTTTGGGGGAAACTTGTCAGGCTCTGATACTTAAGGCCGCTTTACACGCTGTGATCTCGCTAGCGAGATCGGTAGCGTGCGTACCCGCCCCCATCATTTGTGCGTCATGGGCAAATCGCTGCCCGTGGCGCACAAAATCACGCGGACCCGTCACACTACTTATCTGCCTAGTGACGTCACTGTGACCGGCGAACCGCCTCCTTTCTAAGGGGGCAGTTCATTCGGCGTAACAGCAACGTCACTAACCGGCCACCCAATCAAAGCGGAGGCGTGGAGATGAGCGAGACAAACATCCCACCCACCTCCTTCCTTCCTCATTGCGGGCAGCTGCGGGTAAAGTGAGGTTCCTCGTCCCTGCGGTGTCACACATACCGTTGTGTGCTGCCGCAGGAACGACAAACAACATCGTACCTGCAGCAGCAACGATAATTGGGAATAGGGGAGCATGTCACCGATTAGTGATTTTGCACGTTTTTGCGACGATTTAAAATTGCTCATAGGTATCACACGCAACGACATCACTTTAGCGATGTCGTAGTGTGTAAAGCGGCCTTTAGAGTGGTCTGGCTAATACAGGAAAAACGTCCTGGGATCTGTAGGAGGAACATTCTGAAATGCCAAGTACCCATGTAATATCTGTATCATTATTGTCTATACTATGGTCATTAATAATGGTCTTTTGGATGAGCTATTTTATTTGCAACAATTTGGGTTTGCTATATTGAGTGTTTTTGTGGACTTAATTGTTGATTCAGCGGGCTGCTAATATAGGACTGACCAAATACTCGGTGAATCATCCCATACTGTATTATGTTTTTATGTTGCTTTCTGCATGAGCACATGAGGTTTTTGGTGGTAGCTAATAATTTACATATTAGGTAGGGACATATGAGGGATAGCCACCATTGAACGGGGACACCACAAAATCAGCATTGTTAGGCAGGACACAGTGGAGGGTGAGCCATTCTATCACTGATATCAATAATTTTGCCAAAATACCCCTTATTTTTGGGCTATCACTGTGCGTATGCCCAAACTACCTTTATTGCTTTAGATACCCTTGTGTGTCTCACTACACTCTACACCAAATTTTACATTTTAACGGTTTTTAATATATAAGGATTAATGAAGTATATTCAATTTTAGAGGCTTTTCTCTATTGGTCTGCTATGGTAATACCTCTTTAAATTATATTATTTAGTGGTCGATTCTTAACAAACAGTCTAGCAGAGGTTGACTCTTGCTACCCTGTCCATGAATGAGCAGACAGCAGCTTGATGCCCAAATCTGCTTGAATTGATCAGAAACACCAGAGACGTTAACAGACTATGTCAGACACTTCAATGTGAACAGGGCCTGATGCTGCCATGACAGTTGGCGAGTTTTTGCAAACTGTGTGTGACACTGGGCCATCAAAGATCAGCGGTTCCAGTAAAGCACAGATTGTGCGACAGTCATTTTCCATTTCCAGAGTGACTGGGTAAGTCTCTCTCTGCTGTAGAGTGTAAGCTTTTATGGTCAGTGAGGTTCTTTCTCTCCTGTAGAGTGTAAGCTCTTATGGTCAGTGGGGTTCCATCTCTCCTGTAGAGTGTAAGCTCTTATGGTCAGTGAGGTCCTAGGTCCTCTCTTTCTCTGTTCTGTAGAGTGTAAACTCTTATGGTGGAGCACAGTTTGTACGGCAGACTTATTGTCCATCTGCATAGTCATTGGGTAAGTCTCTTTCCTGTAGAGCAGTGTTCCCCAACTCCAGTCCTTAAGGCCCACCAGCAGTGCATGTTTTCAGGATTTCCTTAGTATTGCACAGGTGATAATTTAATTACCTGCACATGTGATGATTCAAACATCTGTAGAGTACTACAGAAATCCTGAAAACTTGCACTTGCACTTGGTCGGTGGGCCTTGAGGACTGGAATTGGGGAACACTGTTGTAGAGTGTAAGCTCTCATGGTCAATGGGGTCCTCTCTCTTCCCTGTAGAGTGTAAAGTCTTATGGTCAGTGGGGTCCTCTCTCTTCCCTGTAGAGTGTAAGGTCTTATGGTCAGTGGGGTCCTCTCTCTTCCCTGTAGAGTGTAAGGTCTTATGGTCAGTGGGGTCCTCTCTCTTCCCTGTAGAGTGTAAGGTCTTATGGTCAGTTCGGTCCTCTCTCTTCCCTGTAGAGTGTAAGGTCTTATGGTCAGTGGGGTCCTTTCTCTTCCCTGTAGAGAGTAAGGTCTTATGGTCAGTGGGTTCATCTCTCTCTCTCTCTCTGTCTTCTCTAGAGCTTATTACTTTTATGGTCGGCAGGGTCCTCTCTCTCTTTTGAAGAGAGTAAGCTCTTATGGCGCAGTACAGTGTGTATGGCAGAGTCGTTTCCATCTCTAGAGTCACTGGGTAAGTCTCTCTCTCCAGTAGACTGTTCTTATGGTCAGTGAGGTCATCTCTCTTTCCTGTTGAGTGTACCATCTTATGGTCAGTGGGATCTTTTCTCTCTCACACCCATCTATAAATTCAAAGCTCCTATGGTCAGCAGAATCCATTCTCTCCTGCTTGTAAATTGTTACCTCTCTTGGTTAGTGTTATTCTTTCTTTCTCTCCTCTCACCAATACATATTTTCAAGCAATTACTAGCTTTCCAGAATGAAAATTTGTGCAAATTTATGTGCCATGAATCAATTTTTTGGGCAAAATAATTTTAAATCAACGTATTCCAATTTCTAAAAGCTCCTCTCTAGGCTTAACGCAAGATTGGGTCACCATTCATACACAGATGTAGACGGTGAAGTTGCTTCTAAGCTCTCCTTGGTGTAAGAACTCTTACCATACCTTCTATAACAGTAAATGTTGGACATCTGAGGATTAGCTGCGTTTCATTTGGAGACCTTCTTGCAATAGTACTATCTAGTACAATGTCATTTCAATTTAATTTCAATATTGAAGAGACAGAAAGCAGTCCTGGTGAATGTGAAATAAGCCAACCAAAGGAGGCCAATGACCTCAATAGATCACAATATCACACAGTATAACACAGTAAAGTATTTTAGCAAGTTGAATAACTAAATCTACCCTACGGATCCAGAGATATGGGTCCTTTTCTTTACTGCACCTAATGAGCTAATTTTTATGGTCTTTACTCAGGAAGCATTGTTCATGCGATTCTTCGTGGTCGAGTCTTTAGGCTACTCTGCATTATTAAGGATGATCGAATACGTCAAATATTCGGCTTCGCGAATATTTTCCGAATAGGTCGCCGCTATTTGACTATTCACGAATATTCGATGCGCAATGTAAGTCTATGGGAAACCCGAATAACAACTATTCAGAACTATTCGGGCTTCCCATAGACTTACATTGCACATCGAATATTCGCATAGCGGCAATAAATTCGTCGAATATTCGCGAAGCTGAATAATTGAGGTATTCGATCATCCCTAATTATTACCCTATGAACAACACCCACTTGGTTAAAGCCATAAAAATTAGAATATTGGGGGCAGTAAATAAAAAAGACCATATGAGCCCTATACGTAGAATTATAGGATAGATTTTAAAAATGAAATGAAAAAACAAACAAAAAACAAATTATTGGGGGAGCAGCTCTGAGACTGTAAGGGTTCAGTATAACATACCCTCGTCAAAGCTATCTTCTCATCTAGAAAGTCCATACTTTGTATATTTTATCCTCCTCTCTACAGCCATCTGTTCTCAATGAAGCCTCTGTAATACAAGTATAATTAATACCATATAATTCAGCTAATACTATGGCAACAATAATAAATCAGGAGCCGGGCCGCGGTTACATACATTACATTTCAATGCTGCTGGAGTTCGTCTTTGTAAGGAATTAGTCAGCAGCGCGTTCTGTACTATAGACACAATTTCACTGAAGTAATACAACTGGGAGATTTTTAATCAACTCCCTTGGAACAAAATGCAAATGATCCTTTATATTTTTGGAGTGCTGACTTCTGGATATAGGACTGAACAAAATCGAAAAAAAAAGAAAAATATTGTCTCCAGCATAAAAGTTTGAGGAAAGAATACAAAATTGAGGATTATTTTTGGTTATAATACCTGCTGCTAAAAGTACCGAGTGTGCAAAGTGGAGACGGCCACAGTGATATGTCCAGATATAAAAAGGGTTTTTGACTTAGACTTTTGCTACAAATTGGTGATTATTAAAGCAACATATTTACAACCAATTTCTCAGGGTTTTTTTTTTTAAAGTCTTAATATTTTTGATATAATCAATCTATCATCAATCTCTCTATCTATCTAGCTATTTTTTATCTATCTATCTATCTACAAGTGCATCTCAATAAATTAGAATATCATCAAAAACTTAATTTATTTCAGTAATTCAATACAAAAAGTGAAACACATATATTATATAGAGTCATTACACACAGAGTGATCTATTCCTATATATTATATAGAGTCATTACACACAGAGGGATCTATTCCTATATATAATATAGAGTCATTACACACAGAGTGATCTATTCCTATATATTATATAGAGTCATTAGACACAGAGTGATCTATTTCTATATATTATTGTCGCGCTCCCCGGGTCCCCTGCTCTGCTCCCCGGCTCACCTGCCACGCTCCCCGGCTTCCCTGCGTCGCTCCCCGGTTCCTCTGTCCGGCGTCCGCTGCTCCCCGGTCTCCAGCCTCCATTGCCTGCGGTCCCCAGGCGTCCTGGTCCTCGCTCCCGGCGCCCGTCGGCTACTCAGCCCCAGCCCGGCTCTCCTGCTTCCTGCTCACCGCTCCCTGCCCTGGCTTCTGGCACCCGGGCCTCGCGCATGCGCATTAGGGCGCGCGCGCGGTCATTGACCCTCTCTTAAAGGGCCAGCGTCCACTGACAGGAAATTGAACACACAGGTACAGGGTATAAAGGGGTTTAGTATCCAAGTGGGCGGGGCCTGTTCTTCGTGTTTCCTAAGCTAGGAGTCAGGTCTCCTTGTGTCTCTGGGATATACTCACCTATCTCTCTTCTAGAGCCGCTCCTGCCTCGCCATCCGGTCCTGCCGACTCCCGAACCCCGAACGCTGACTATCTGCCATCCCGTCAGTCTGTTCCATCTCTGATCCCTGTGGTGACCCGTCCTCTCGCTCCATAGGTTCCGGACTCTGCCTGACAACACCTCGGCCTCCGAACCTGAGCTCCGTCACCCGGACTACCATCAGTGACTCCGTGGTCCCAGGGACTTCACCATTCTACTCTGTTGCACGGACTGTCCTGCTACCTGTAGTGCTCCGGCTACCGGACTCCTTGCCTTCAGGAAGGTGTTCGGCCCAGTGGATCCACCTCCTGGGTCTGCCCGTCCATCTGGCCCTAACAGTAAGAACAGGCCATGGATCCCGCCGAAGCACTAGCGGCCTTGCAGGAGGAACTCACACGCCAGCGTGAGACCCAGACCCGCATGCTGAACTTTATGTCTTCTGTGGACGCCCGCCTGAACACGCTACAAGCGTCGGTTACATCTTCGGCATCTCGAGCTTCCACTGGACAATCCACGGCTCCAGCTCCCGTGGCAGCCTCCTCGGATGCTTCCAGGCTTCGTTTGGCCTCACCAACCCGGTGCGCCGGAGATCCCAAGACCTGCAGGGGATTCATAAACCAATGCTCCCTCCATTTCACGCAACTGCCGCATTTGTTTTCCTCCAACCAAGCCAAGGTCGCGTTCATGATGTCCCATCTAGAGGGTGAGGCACTGGCGTGGATGAACCCCTTGTGGGAGAAGGAGGACCCTGTGACCACTAACATCCAGGAGTTCCTGCAGGCATTTCGTGGCACCTTTGACGAGCCCGGACGCGCCGCCGCGTCTGCCTCATCTCTCCTCCGGTTACGTCAGGGGACTCTGACGGTGGGTCAATATGCCATCCGTTTTCGCACCTTGGCTTCGGAACTTGGGTGGAACAATGAGGCTCTAACCGCCGCCTTCTGGGAAGGTCTCTCGGGTCGTATCAAAGATGAGCTGGCTGGTCGTGACGTGCCGTCCACCCTGGATGCCCTGATTGCCCTAGCAACTCGAGTGGACATTCGCTTTCAGGAACGATCCAAGGAAGTGTCCCGTGAGAGACGTTCGATACGGCATTCCTCTCCTCCGCAGAAGCCCGCCGTTCTTCAGTCAACGGCATCTGGTGTCTCCATCCACGAGCCCATGCAGATCGACCGTTTGAGGCAGTCTGAACAACGCCGAGCAGAACGGCTCGCTAAGGGCCTCTGCTTCTACTGCGGAGAGGGCACACACCTTCTACGCTCCTGTCCAGAGAGGCCGGGAAACTCCAAAGCCTAGGGTTGGTAGGAGAGGCCACCCTAGGTGCTGGGACTCTCTCAGACCCGGTTATGTGGACTGTTCAAGTGACAACGGGAGAGACGCGGTTCACGGCTGAGGCGTACCTCGATTCCGGGGCAGCAGGCAATTTTATCCAGCAGGCCACGGTGGACAAGTACCAGGTGCCTGTTACTCCACTCGACAAACCTCTCGTGATTGCCTCTGTGGATGGGAGACCCCTCTCTGACACAATCTCGTGGACCACCAAGCCGGTGGAACTGTGTATCGGTGCCCTGCACACCGAGAACATCGCTCTCTACTTCCTCCCACACATGTCAAATCAAATCCTGCTGGGACTCCCCTGGCTACAGACACACGAACCGTCCGTCAGCTGGGGCACTGGTGAAATCACCCGATGGGGCTCCTCTTGCCACGAGAACTGTCTGAAGACCATACAACCCATCCGACGACATTCGGTTCCAGAGTCCCTACCGGGACTGCCCTCGGCCTATTGGTCCTTCGCGGACGTCTTTGACAAAAAGGAATCAGAGGTACTTCCGCCACATCGTCCTTACGATTGTGCCATCGACCTGCTCCCGGGAACTACACCACCTCGAGGATGGATATATCCGCTGTCTCCTGCCGAAACAAGGGCCATGTCTACCTACATCACAGAGAACCTGGCAAGGGGATTCATTCGGAGATCCTCCTCTCCTGCTGGAGCAGGCTTCTTCTTCATCAAGAAGAAAGAGGGCGACTTACGCCCATGCATAGACTACCGGGGATTGAACCAAATCACCGTGAAAAATAAGTACCCCCTGCCGCTCATTCCCGAATTGTTTGACCGGCTTAGAGGAGCTTGTGTGTTCACCAAGTTGGATCTCCGGGGTGCCTACAACCTGGTCCGCATCCGCTCAGGGGACGAATGGAAGACCGCGTTCAATACTCGCGATGGGCACTATGAATACTGTGTGATGCCCTTCGGCCTGTGTAACGCACCAGCAGTCTTTCAAGAATTGGTGAACGACGTGTTCCGAGACCTTCTCTACATCTGTGTGGTGGTGTATCTTGATGACATCCTGGTCTTTTCTCCGGACCTCCAAACCCACAGAGAGAACGTGCAGCTGGTACTACAACGACTGAGGGAAAATCGTCTGTACGCCAAGTACGAGAAGTGTGTCTTCGAGCAGTCTTCTCTGCCCTTCCTGGCTTACGTAATCTCCGATACCGGATTGCAGATGGATCCGCAGAAGGTCTCTTCCATTCTCAACTGGCCCCCTCCTTCTGGACTGAAGGCAATCCAACGCTTTCTGGGATTCGCAAACTATTACCGCCAGTTCATCCCTCACTTCTCGGCCCTGACTGCTCCTCTCTCCGCCTTGACCAAGAAGGGAGCTAATCCAAAGGACTGGTCACCTGCGGCCGACGCCGCGTTTGGCTCTCTGAAGCGGGCATTTGCCTCCTCCCCTGTGCTCCACCGTCCGGAGTTAAACCGACAGTTCACCTTGGAGGTGGATGCCTCCTCCTCGGGAGCTGGAGCAGTGCTCATGCAGAAGTCCTCCTCCGGGAAGATGGTGACTTGCGGTTTCTTCTCCAAGAGCTTCTCAGCGCCTGAACGCAACTACACCATCGGTGACCGAGAGCTATTGGCAGTCAAACTGGCCCTGGAGGAATGGCGCTACCTTCTGGAAGGAGCAGTATACCCCGTTATTATTTACACGGACCACAAGAACCTGGAATACCTGCGGTCTGCTCAGCGACTGAACCCACGGCAAGCCAGGTGGTCCTTGTTCTTTGCCAGATTCGATTTCCAGCTCCATTTCCGACCCGCGGACAAAAATGTACGCGCAGATGCCTTGTCCAGGTCATTCATGCCCATGGAGCAGGAGGAGGAGACATCCCAGCCCATCATATGCCCTAGTAAAATCATTCCGGTGGCTCCTGTCACCCTGGCCCAGATACCGCCCGGGAAGACCTATGTCTCTGAGACTGACAGGCAAAAAGTGTTACACTGGGGCCATGCCTCGAAAATAGCCGGTCATGCTGGTCAGAAGAGAACATGGAGTATGATTGTACGTCATTACTGGTGGCCATCCCTTCGGACGGATGTCGCTTCTTTTGTCTCAGCCTGCTCCTCTTGCGCCAGGAACAAGACGCCCAAACATCTGCCTTATGGCCGTCTTCTGCCTCTGCCTATACCCTCAGTTCCGTGGCAACACATTGCGATGGACTTTATTACGGACTTGCCACTGTCCTCCGGACACACAGTCATATGGGTCGTGGTGGATCGGTTCTCCAAAATGGCTCATTTTGTCCCTATGGCTGGACTGCCCTCTGCCCAGGAACTCGCTGACGCCTATATACAACACATCTTCCGCTTGCATGGCTTTCCATCCCACATTGTGTCCGACAGAGGAACTCAGTTCACCTCCCGCTTCTGGAGGGCTCTCTGCAAACATCTGGGAGTGACTCTGGACTTTTCTTCAGCCTACCATCCTCAGTCGAATGGCCAAGTGGAACGGGTCAATCAGATCTTGACCTCCTTCTTACGTCACTACGTCAACGCCCATCATGACGACTGGTCCACGCTTCTTCCTTGGGCTGAATTCTCCCATAACCACCATGTCATTGAGTCCTCCTCCAGCTCTCCCTTCCATGTCGTTTACGGACTTCAGCCTTCCGTCCCATTACCTGTATCCTCTTCCTCGGATGTTCCTGCTGCTGATGCTGTAGCCCGTGACTTTGCAACAATTTGGGACTCTGTCAAGGCGTCCCTTGGACGTGCTTCCCTGCGGATGAAGAGACACGCAGACAAGAGGCGTCTGGATCCTCCGTGTTTCTCTCCAGGAGATCTGGTCTGGCTTGCTTCCAAGTACGTCCGATTGAAGCTGCCATCCTACAAGCTGGGTCCTCGCTACATCGGGCCGTTTAAAGTCCTCAGCAAGATCAATGAGGTCTCCTACAAGCTGCAGCTCCCGGCCACGATGAGGATACCCAACTCCTTCCACGTCTCCCTGCTCAAGCCGGTTGTCCTTGGTCCCTTCTCCGCTGCTGCCAGTTCGGCTCCTCCTCCTATTGCTGATGATGACATCTATGCGGTAAGGGATGTAGTGGCCATGAAAACCGTACGGGGCCGACAGTTCTTCCTGGTGGACTGGGCAGGGTATGGTCCTGAGGATAGGTCCTGGGAACCCCGGGAGAATGTGGGTACTCCTCTGATCCGTGCCTTCCTGTCCCGGTTGCGGGGAGGGGGGCGGGGGGGGGGTACTGTCACGCTCCCCGGGTCCCCTGCTCTGCTCCCTGGCTCACCTGCCACGCTCCCCGGCTTCCCTGCGTCGCTCCCCGGTTCCTCTGTCCGGCGTCTGCCGCTCCCCGGTCTCCAGCCTCCATTGCCTGCGGTCCCCAGGCGTCCTGGTCCCCGCTCCCGGCGCCCGTCGGCTACTCAGCCCCAGCCCGGCTCTCCTGCTTCCTGCTCACCGCTCCCTGCCCTGGCTTCTGGCACCCGGGCCTCGCGCATGCGCATTAGGGCGCGCGCGCGGTCATTGACCCTCTCTTAAAGGGCCAGCGTCCACTGACAGGAAATTGAACACACAGGTACAGGGTATAAAGGGGTTTAGTATCCAAGTGGGCGGGGCCTGTTCTTCGTGTTTCCTAAGCTAGGAGTCAGGTCTCCTTGTGTCTCTGGGATATACTCACCTATCTCTCTTCTAGAGCCGCTCCTGCCTCGCCATCCGGTCCTGCCGACTCCCGAACCCCGAATGCTGACTATCTGCCATCCCGTCAGTCCGTTCCATCTCTGATCCCTGTGGTGACCCGTCCTCTCGCTCCATCGGTTCCGAACTCTGCCTGACAACACCTCGGCCTCCGAACCTGAGCTCCGTCACCCGGACTACCATCAGTGACTCCGTGGTCCCAGGGACTTCACCATTCTACTCTGTTGCACGGACTGTCCTGCTACCTGTAGTGCTCCGGCTACCGGACTCCTTGCCTTCAGGAAGGTGTTCGGCCCAGTGGATCCACCTCCTGGGTCTGCCCGTCCATCTGGCCCTAACAATTATAGAGGGATCTATTTTTATATATTATATAGAGTCATTAAACACAGAGTGATCTATTTCTATATATTATATAGAGTCATTACACACGGAGTGATCTATTCCTATTTATTATTTAGAGTCATTACACACAGAGTGATCTATTCTATATATTATATAGAGTCATTAAACACAGAGTGATCTATTCCTATATATTGTATAACATAAGGAACCACAGATAGCAATTATAGGCAACAACTCAATGGATTACTATATTCAAAAATAGAAGAGTCTTTATATTTACCAAAGTATGAAAATACCCAAAAGACACCGTAGTACAAATGTATAAACATTTTTATTTTTATCAATGCATAGGGTATACATAACAATGATATAAGAGAAAAACCGGAGTGAGTAAGTGATAGAGGGGAAGAACCCCACGTGACCCAGGAAAGAATCTCAGATCTCACATAGGACCTGCAAGGATGTTTAAAATATACTAATAGGTAACCTCATGCAAGTGCAAAAAAGATGCTAGCACAATAAGAACCAAGGTCTACTGTATAGCCAATCAATGAGGAGCTTACCTAGCAAGCAGATCACCAGTTAGTCCTGGTGTACACGTGGGGACCGGCGTCCCAACACGTGTTTCGTCTAGTGCTTCGTCGGGGGACAATGAATAAAAGTGCGTGGTATGGGGTTTAAAAAGGAGCCTAATTGTCATAGTCACGCCTCTGCAACCGCGCGTCATGGTGTGACTCACCGCTACGGACCGCGCTGTGGCTCAGTATCGGCAGCGAAGACCCGGCGGAAGAAAGACTTCCGGTGACGTCACCAGCACTTCCGGTTCTTCGCTGCAACGAGCGTCGCCACAGACGCGAACAAGGGGGCGGGTATCGCATCAGTACCATGTCAAATGCATCTCCCATCAAGGAGATGGCAGGTCCAGCTCCGTCAGTCAAGTCAGACACAGTGCGGCTTTAGAATATGAGTGTACCATAGACGCTTATATATAGTTTTGAACCTTAGATGTCCACTTTTGCCAGCTTTGTGAATAAGGATAGGAAGGAGTTAGATTGAAAAAGACATTTAAAGGAAAGAGGAGCAGACGTCTGCAAGAGTATATAATAGACATGTAGACATAGATACGCATATAACAATATCAGCATCAATATAATTGTAAACAATCGATGTCTGTTTCCTCCATGAATCCAGAGCCTTTAGAGCTCATTAATAAGGCGTAATTGCCACGTAGGCCTCCATTCCTTCCAAACCAAGCTGAACCGGGAACATGATGGCAAAAAACAGGGGGGGGGGGAGGGGTGTTTTCTGATAAAAGAGGGTCCCTTTTGAACTAAACAGAATAAAAAACACACTGTTAAAAGAGTCATACTAGGGTAACCAAAAACATACAGCATGAACTTAGGTACTGTTGTATAAAAGAGGCAGCACAATATCATTCATTTATTTAGATCTTCATCGTGGATCAGCCACTATCCAGACCCACAAATCATAGATGGATTAGAATCCATTCAGAAAAAATTCCCGAATATATTATATAGAGTCATTACACACAGAGGGATCTATTCCTATATATAATATAGAGTCATTACACACAGAGTGATCTATTCCTATATATTATATAGAGTCATTAGACACAGAGTGATCTATTTCTATATATTATAGAGGGATCTATTTTTATATATTATATAGAGTCATTAAACACAGAGTGATCTATTTCTATATATTATATAGAGTCATTACACGCAGAGAGATCTATTTCTTTATATTATATAGAGTCATTACACACGGAGTGATCTATTCCTATTTATTATTTAGAGTCATTACACACAGAGTGATCTATTTCTATATATTATATAGAGTCATTAAACACAGAGTGATCTATTCCTATATATTATATAGAGTCATTACACACAGAGGGATCTATTCCTATATATTATATAGAGTCATTACACACAGAGTGATCTATTCCTATATATTATATAGAGTCATTACACACAGAGGGATCTACCATATTCCTATATATTATATAGAGTCATTACACACAGAGGGATCTATTTCTATATATTAATTAGAGTCATTACACACAGAGTGACCTATTCCTATATATTGTATAGAGTCATTACACACAGAGGGATCTATTCCTATATATTATTTAGAGTTATTACACAAACAAAGGGATCTATTTCAAGTGTTTGTTTCTGTTAATATTGATGATTATACCTTACAGCCAATGAAAACCTAAAAGTCATTATCTCAGAAAGTTAGTATATTATATAAGACCAACTGAAAAAATGATTTTAAACTCAGAAATGTTGGCGCCTACTGAAAAGTCTGTACAGAAAATGCCTCAATACTGGGTCAGGGCTCCTTTTGCATAAATTACTGCATCAATGCGGCGTGGCACGGAGGCGATCAGCCTGTGGCATTGCTGAGGTGTTATGGAAGCCCAGGTTGCTTTGATGGCAGCCTTAAGCTCGTCTGCATTGTTGGGTCTGGTGTCTCTTGTCTTCCTCTTGACAATACCTCATAGATACTCTATGGGGTTTAGGTCAGGCGAGTTTGTTGGCCAATCAAGCACAGTGATACTGTGGTTATTAAACCAGGTATTGGTACTTTTGGCAGTGTGGACAGGTGTCAATTCCTGCTGAAAAATGAAATTTCCATCTCCAAAAAGCTTGCCGGCAGAGGGAAGCATGGAGTGCTCTAAAATTTCCTGGTAGACGGCTGCGCTGACTTTGGTCTTGATAAAACACAGTGGAGCTACACCAGCAGATGACATGGCTCCCCAAACCATCACTGATTGTGGAAACTTCACACTAGACCTCCAGCAGCTTGGATTGTGGCCTCTCCACTCTTCCTCCAGACTCTGGGACCGAGATTTCCAAATGAAATGCAAAATTTACTTTCATCTGAAAACAACACCTTGGACCACTGAGCAATAGTCCAGTTCTTTTTCTCCTTGGCCCAGGTAAGACGATTCTGGCATTGTCTATTGGTCATGAGTGGATTGTCACAAGGAATGGGACACTTGTTGCCCATGTCCTGTATACGTCTGTGTGTGGTGGCTCTTGAAGCACTGATTCCAGCAGCAGGCCACTCCTTGTGAACCTCCACCAAATTTTTGAATGGCCTTTTCTTAACAATCCTATCAAGGCTGCAGCTATCCCGGTTGCTTGTGCACCATTTTCTACCACACTTTTTCCTTCTACTCAACTTTCCAATTATATGCTCAGATACAGCACTCTGTGTACAGCCTGCTTCTTTAGTAATGGCCTTGTGTGGCTTACCCTCCTTGTGGAGTGTGTCAATGACTGCATTCTGGAAATCTGTCAAGTCAGCAGTCTTCCCCATGATTGTGTAGCCTACTGAATCAGACTAAGGGACCATTTTAAATGCTTAGGAAGCCTTTGCAGGTGTTGTGGTAATTATTCAAATTTTCTGAGATAATGACTTTTGGGTTTTCATTGGCTGTAAGCCATAATCATCAACATTAACAGAAATAAATACATGAAATAGATCACTGTCTGTAATGGCTCTATATAATATATGTGTTTCCTTTTTGTCTTTAATTGCTGAAGTAAATTAACTTTTGATGATATTTTAATTTATTGAGATGCATTTGTATCTATGTATCAATCTATCTTATCCCTTCTTCTACATAACAATGAATTTCTGTTATTAGATCTTTATGCACGGCAAAAAGAGCAGGCTAATTTGCAACAAGATTGCCACACTGGTAAATCGGGCGCTTCAGAAGGTTTTAGATATCTAGGAACTACTGTTCTCAACATGGAAAAAACCCAATAGAATACAAGATCAAAAATTAATTTATAGCAAAACGACTGGACCAATCTGCCCCCATTTTTTTTTGGGGGCAAATTGTCCCTGTTTATTCTACAGCTTTGTGCGCTAAAACTTACAATAGCAATTTTCTCTTCTAAATTTTGCATTTTTGCTGCTTATTTCTTTTTTGTGTGCTTGTGCATTTTTGGTGCACATCTGAAACAGTGTTTATGTATTTTCTAGTGCTTAAACAGTAGAGTTTTGGTGTGAAAAGGGCAACTATATAGGCTCCTTGTATAAGTCTATTTTGAAATATAACATTAATAAACGTCTAATTGCTTATAAAGTACACATGGAGGAGAGGAGAGAGAAAAGATGACGCTGTCCATAAAAGCTTACACACTAAACGAGAAATAGAAGATTCTGCCGATGGAACACAGCACCGCTGCAGCAGGGACGCTGCGCCCTCCCCCTGTCTCCCCACAGCAATCCACATATGTTCCTGCTGTTTCCTGTTCCCAAGACCTGTGCATGCCACAAAGTTCTCCCGGGAGTGCGCTGAGGGCATGCACGCTTTTCCTGGTCTTAAAGGGTTGAAGCCCTTCTACCTAGAAATTACTCTCAGCTATAGCTGAGAGGCACTAGGTACTTAAGGCATCCTTCCACTTGGGGAGGTGCCTGAGAAACATTCTGAGTTAATGTTTGTCTTGCTAGCTAATCGTCAGGTCCCATTTGTCTCATACTTGCTACATGTACCCATGCCAGTTACCTAACCCTGTGCCCGTCTTCAAATACCTGTCAGTATATGCTGTCCTGTTTGCATCAGCTGTCCCGCCTGGACTAAAAACTCTACCTACCTGTTCCTAAGTCTGTCCCAGCCCTGGGAGTCAGCTGCCACAGTCCGGAAACTACCTTAGGAGTGGTATCTGGCATCAACCAGCACCCAAGCCCATTGTCACCATCTGAGGCTCTGGCATATACCCAGTAGACACTTAGTTAAGCCCCTCCCACATCAGGGTAAGCCCGGGTCCCCCTGTGGTCCAGTGTGTCCACTCCTGCTAGCTGCCTCAACACTGGCGAGCGTTACAGTTTGCGCTGGCCATGGACTCCACTGACTCTGACACCCTTTCCTTTCCAGCACTGGACCAACATATATAACATGTGGTAATAGCAACCAAAAATTATGTCATTTTTGTGATCAGTGTTCACTCATTTGAATGACCCATGGCCCACTGTCTCATCTGCATCCTCCAGCCAGCAGCTCCAGCACTGACAGCATCCATGCCTCATCTGTCTACTCCACCTCATTTTGACAGCGACCCTAAACAGTGCCAAGGATTCATCAATCAGTGCACCCTACAGGAGAGAGAGAGGACCCCGCTGACCATAAGAGCTAACACCCTACAGGAAAAATAGAGGACCTGACTGACCATAAGAGCTTATTCTCTACAGGGAGAGAGAAACCCACTGACCATAAGAGTTTACACTCTATAGGAGAGAAAGAAAGTGGACCCCACTGACCATAAGAGCTTACACCATACAGGAGAGAGAGGACCTCACTGACCTTAAGAGCTCACACTCTACAGGAGAGAAGGAGGACCCCACTGACCATAAGAGCTTATGCTCAATAGGGGAGAGAGGACCTCTCTGACCATAAGAGCTTACACACTACAGGTGAGAGAGAGGACCCCACTAACCATAGGAGCTTACGTAAGGGAGAAAGAGCCTCGATGACCAAAAGAGCTTATACTCAACAGGAGAGGACCCCACCGACCATAAGAGCTTAAACTCTACAGAAGTGAAAAAGAGAGAACCTCGCTGACCACAAGAGCTTACACGCAATTACACGAAAGGAGAGAGAGGATCATACTAAAATTAGAGCTTACATTCTTCAGGAGAGAGAGAACCTCACTGACCATAAGAGCTTAACCTTCGTCCGGCTGAGTAGGTACAATTGTAAGTATTCCGTTTTAAAATTGCAATAACTTTTTTCGAAAAGCCGTAGAGGGCTGAAATTTCATGACATCTCTTTAGTTTTGGTCAAGAATATATTGGCCAAATTTCAATAAAATATCTCCACCCCCTTCCGAGATAAGGGGTCGAGATATTTTTGCATCCATAACAAGCTGCATAGGTACAAATGTACCCTCATATATTTTGAATGAAGATAATGCAAGGAAGAAAGAATAATATTTTTTTTAATGATAATGCTATTTTATTATTATAAACAAGTAAAACAACTGTTCATTTACATTATAAAAGAAAATGTAAGAAACTTTTTTTATTGATGTTCTTCGCAAGTAATGCATGTTGTCCTTGCTACCGAGTGTTCATCGCAAATGGGTTTCACACAAACCACACACGACTTTCTAGTCTTACGTTGTTTTCGCCTCAGGTCTCGGCAGACATAGCAACTACCAACAACAGGGGAGGCTCCACGACTACCATGAGGTATTTGAGGGCCAGCTGCTGCTTGCGATGCTACCAGAATGCATCATCCAAGCACCATTTCTACTGCACCTCGAAGAAAATGGAGTCTCATCATCATTCGGTTTGTACTACTATCTTCAATTGCAGGCATACACAGCTGATTTGGAGATCTTTCAGGAACTTTCTTCGTTGATCCTTTGTCCTGAAGCTTGGATTGTGTTCTCTGTAGATGATGTAGGATGCAGGATGCTAACCCAGTGACGTCAATCATATTGTAGAAAAATGCCAGAGGCCAACGTAATGTTCGTCGTTTCACAGTATACTCTCCCAACATTTTATCCATAACATTAACTCCGCCTTTTGTTTTGTTGTAGTATTTTATTATCTCTGGCTTGGCTGCTCGTGTCTCTTCAACTTCTCCCGTCATGTGCATAGATGATAGAAGCACAACTGATTTGTTCTTCTTTGGTACATATGAACAGACTGTTGCATCATGATTGTAGGCAAAATTTGTCGAGTTTACATGCCTTTCTTTGGCAGGCTGCATGTTGCTAGGTCGGAACCTTTTGTTTTTTCTCACTGTACCAACTAGTGTCATGTTCCTGGAGTTCAATACTTTAGCTAGTTCCATGGTTGTAACGAAGTTATTGGTGGTGACATTTCTTCCAGAGCTTTTATACGAGCTCACTAGGTCCAATACCGTTCGTTCACCAATGTTTACTTGTCGAGGACCATCAGTTGGTTTTCCAGTGTAGAGCTGACCTTGTAGTGGGTAGGCATTTGACGAGCCACAAGCCCAGAAAATCTTTATGCCATATTTAGCTGGTTTTGAAGGTATATACTGGGTAAATTTAGTATTGCCTCTAAATGGAAATAATTGCTCGTCGACGGTGATACAATTATATGGCTTGTAGGCTCTCTTCAGATTTCTGTTCAGCATTGTCCAGATGTCCCGTATTGGTGCAGCTTTATCTGTTTGCACACGTTCTGCACGTGTATTTTCGTTGTCAAATCTGATAAATCTGAGTATCATCTTCAAGCGGTCACGAGACATGGCTGCACGTATAAAAGGCAGAGCAGCAACATTCCACATTTCCTCCAGATTCTCTTTGTTGTCTCTGTGCACACCAGCAGCAATCAGTATGCCCACAAATGCATGGAGTTCAGTTTCAGTAAATTGCTTTAATGTTTTTTGTGGTGGCCGTTCAGAAGAATTAGGAAAATGTTGTACCAGTTCGTTGTTATAAGCATCACAAACTCTCTTGGCCTTTCGATTCGTTTCTTGTAATATGATGTCACACATCTTGGGAGTCATGATTGATTTGAATAGCTCTTTTGCTGTATACAGGTTGCTGATTGCTGCAGGGCCACCTCTTTGTCGTAGGACATTATGAGATTTTGTTTGTGCATTTGGCAGTGGATCACTACACCATTGAGTTTTATCCTTAGCAGTCCAAATGTCGCCTGCACTTTGAGGCACAGACTCATTCTCAACACTTTCGTCTGAGTTGTATTCTTTTTCCTGCTCTATGACCATTTCTTGTTCAATGTCTGAATCTTCTTCAGTAACATCCACTTGTGGTACATAGTTTTCATCATCAGATGCAACATATGGTTCTTCCTCAGGCTCAGAATCAAATTCTTCTAGCATTCGCATTATTTCGTCAGAAGTAAATCTGTAAATATTAAAAAATGAAAAATAAATAATTTTCCGAAATACTACACAATACTACATTATTGGCTTTTCACAAAATGATACTAACCTGCAAACACGTTTTCTTGGATTATGGCGGAAACTAGATCCAGCATCACTATCACTCATGATGACTTGGTAGATGAATTTTGGCTTCGTAATTTAGTTCAGTAACACGTGGCAAGTAGAATGAAACTCGATTCTAAAGTGCAGATAAAAAAGTAAATTATTTCTAGTGATAATTATTTATAAATGTCATTTATATATTATGTAAACCGTATATGGTTTCAGAATTTTCATTCCATCTTCGACTGTTTTTTCGACCAATAGGAAAATTGTAACAGAGCCACCATTTTTATTTTGTGCTGAATATAAGTAAAACATCGTAAAACAATATAGAGATACTAATTATTATCCATTTTTCGTATAAAAATCATACCTATAGTGATAAGTTTAATACAAAATATATGTAAGCAAAGTCCAGGCTTAAAGACGATTTCTGACTGTTCTGTCCCCACATAAGGCGAATGAAGGTATAACTGGCTCTTAGATGCTGTAAGACTTTCCTACCTTCGTATCCAAGAAATTGAAGACTTCACAAGCCTAGAAATGTGTGTGCTCACAGCAATGAGATGAACAGCAAAATGGCTACTGAAAAGAGGGAGGCAGGAAGAGAAGTAGAAGCCACTCCCAGTTTGAATCAACTTAATTGACAGCAACATAAGTGAGCAGTAACAACACTGGCCAATAGATATCAGCATAACATTTGTAGCTGAATGAAATTTAGTTTCTGAAACCAAGTAAAGGAGAAAGTCTTCCCACAGTGGAGGTATATATGAAGGTACAATTGTACCTCTGCAGCCTGTTAACGTTGTAAAATTATGCAGCCTGACAAAGGTTAAACTCTAGAGGAGAGATATAGAGGAGATGCCTACTTTTCACTACTGATTTGTCCTTAGCACAAGTTTCTTTCACCTAAATCAAATGGTTTTATTGGATAATTAAAAATAACATGATTATAACCCAAATGGTTTCATAACTGGAAAACCCACATGGAAGGGAAACACGTAAAATACATACAAAGAAAAATTGTGAGTGTTGCCATAACACTGGCATGCATTGTAACTCTGATCAAAGTTGAATGAACAGCACTCTGGGTAATGATATGCAAATATATCCTCCTTATCTAACTATAATCTATGTACCGTTAGTTGTCACCGAGTTGTCACATATACAAGACATCAAGAGTCCTAAGAGAGGAAAAGGAAAATTGCGCTATTTTCTGCCATAAGTTACATGTCTTCTTTCATCTCCTTTACTTTGTTGGTAACTCCTGTGTCAGCTAGATATCAATTGGCCCTTACGCATAAAGATATTTTCATTCTTTCAAGTAGAAATACCAGATAAATTACAGGAAAATGTATCATATAGTACATTTCATTCCTACATAGAAAGAAACAGCTAGAAACCATATAGCTCAGAGCTCTCAAAACTGTTCCTAAACTCAAAGAAACAGTAAACCATAGCTTAACACAGATAGTCCAACCTTCTAATTGTTTCACCACCCAAACATCTTATGGTAGAACCACACAAATGTCAATATTGGTATAATGTAAGTTACTACTTACGGGTAGTACAGACGGAAGAGTAGTCAGGGATGCCGGGGTCTGGTAACAGGATGACACATACGGACACAGGGAAAATACAGAGGCATAGTCAGGTGATGATCCAGGGGTTAGTATTCCAGGAAGGCATGTAATAGATTCAGGGAGAAAACTAAAACGTGGTTAGGTAATGGTCAGGGGTCTAAAGCCAAGAGGTCTCGACAGGAATAGGGAGTGGGCAGAGAGGAGTCAAACAACAATCTGGGGTCAACAAAAAAAGATCAGAACATAAGCAGAGAAACAGGCCAACAGCACAACTACTAAACCAGAATGTACAACTGGCAAGGTTCTGGAAGAGCATGCTCAGTAAAGGAACAGGGCAATTACCGGAAAGATGAAACACATGACCAATGTGACTGTGCAGCCAATCAATCTGTCAGCTCAGTTGTCCATAAAAACACACAGCAGACCATCTCCTAGTACAAGATGCTCTGCACAGAGGAATTGGGATATTTGGGTCTACAAAGGTTAGTAGAGGGAGGAAACACAAGCAGTTCAGTTTTTTACAGATTCAGTTTTAGATAGAGAAGACATGATATTAGGCATAGCAGACAATCATTGGTATTTTGTAGTAATTTGGGTGTGATGTCAGGAGAAGATCTTTTGGAAAAAGGATCAAGTTTCCCATTGATTTCATTTTACTTAGTACACGAGACGAGCTCTTCTGAGTGTCCGACTGCCCATTACGAGCACCCGTGCATGGTATGGCTTTCTCATGACTAGTTATCACATAAAGTCACACTGGCCAGATTTCTAAAATTTGGTTTTGTCATGAAGGTCAAAATTAGCTTGCTCACTATGGGGCTAAAGTGGTCACAGCCTTAAAACTTTTGTTCAGTGTTTTTTTTTGTGCTTTAATGAACACATTCTGTGCAGGAGATTTTAAAATGAGCTGATAACATTGCAACGTAGCGGTAGGGTAGTCCCGAAAATCAATTCCACTAGCTGGCCCTATGCATCCCACTTGTGTACTGTCGGTATCTACATCATTTACATTTAAAAAAAAAAAAAAGTAATTTCCACATTATTATTTAAAATTCACATAGAAAACATGGTGGCATTGCAATCTTGGCCTACAGTATATTGACGCCTTGATGTTTCTATGAGATGAGCTCCAGCTATTCTAGATGAACATCCTCATAAAAAAAAGACGGACGCACTATGTGATACTGGTGAATATAAAGCAAGGCTGCTGACTATTTTCTCCAATTAAATATTGAATACTCTAGAAAAATGAGGTTGTAATAGTTTTTATTAACTTCCATTACATTTTCTTCCACCTATTTGCTGTTAGCGTGAACATCTTTCTAGACCTCCTGACCTTTGAATAATAAACTAAGTATAACAAAACCATGAAGCACGGGATCAATACATCCACTCAGTCAGTATAATGCTTCCTTTCACAATCCCATATAGTAATTGTATTGTAAAAGTGATGGCGGTTGGTAATGAAGTGAAAATAGGGTAGGGTTATAACCTCAACTGCTAGTTGTTAACCCCATTATTACAAAAGGTCAATACGGGAGGAGCTGGCATCTAGAAATGGACCCTATGTGAGTATTGTGCAAATATTTGGTTGGATATTTGCACTTTTTTTAGGAGTAAAAAAAAATGTAAATATTAGAAGTAGAGTGTTATATTTTTTGTGAAAAACTCATTGTTTGGGGTCTCACCACTTATATCAACCAGGGGATAGCATGGTCATCACTAGAAATTATCGGTGCTCTTGATTTCACTTGTTAACTTCCCCTAACCTTCCTTAAAAAATGTAACTCTCTGAAATTGTTTTCTCAAAAATACAAAATCTCTATTTGCTTGTAAAAGATGTGTAACACTTTAGGTCCCCTAGGACTATATTGAACCAATTTTTAGCTCTTTAGAATAAACACAGCTTTAGTAATGTACAATTGACCTTGCTTCTGTCACATAAAGTTTAGGTCAAACTTTGCCGACTGTCATGGCGGCACTGGGCTCTATTCAGACTGCAGATTCTGACACTCCACCAGATGGTGTCTGGGATCAACACAGGCGACTCGGGCGTAGACCTGCTGTGGGCTGACTCATTGGCTGCCTAGCAAGAGTTTATCCCTGCTAGTTTGCTTGTTCCTTTTATCACATGTTGTGGGGAAGCCTATCACATCTGCTCCCTTCCTATTTATGCTGGGTGAATCTGTCTACCCGGGCCAGCTATATTTTCTATGTTGATCTATGTGGTGTGGTTGGTGTCCCAGATTCTCTGGTGAAAATTGTGATATTTGCTTCTTGCTGTTGTGGAAGTGTTCTCCTGTTGTTTTGTCTTCCTTCCTCCTGAATCTCTTATTGTCTTTATGTGTGGGGTTTGCCCTTGTTTGTCTAAATTTGTGAGTTTCATTATTCTCCTGTCCCATCCCTCCCTGGGGTGAGGGGGAATCAGATTAGGACTGGTCAGGAAGGGGACACAGGCATCCTCACCATTAGGGGTATCCCTGAGAATAGGAATAGCATAGAGCCTCCTAGCTTGAGGGACAGCTTAGGGTCTCCGGTTCCCCACCATGCAATAGTCATTGTGACAGCTTCACAAGCCAGGAGGCACACTTTTTCTGACATACAAGCCTTGGCTTTAGAATTTGAAGAATACAATAATAAAATGCTGGTGTTGAGGTGCTGTTACTTCAGTATATCACCGATCAAAACCTTCATAGTTAAACTGACTATGCAGATACAGCACCTCCCTATGACTTTAATATTTTATTCATAAACTGACCACTTCCATTTTCAGTGTACTTCTACACTGCAGCTATACACCACAATCAGATATAATCCTTTTTCACTATGTCTAATGAGCTGTGTGCTCTGTCCCTAGGCTATAAAATCCCAAACTGGCCACTGCTTGGCTGGCCCCCATCTTTTATATCGGCTGTGATACTCCCTGGATATTGACTGTGTTAGACCACATGAGAGGAGATAGCTGCAAGGCATCATGGGGAAGCCGATTCGGCAGCACATGATCTGATGAGCCTGCCGTCTGGTTGCTTCAGTCTCCAGCAGTGTGTGAAATGGTGCTGAGCATTTTTTTTTGCAATCATCGCAAAATTAATCACAAGTTGTTTGAATTTGTCCAACTTCCAAATTTTAGGAAATTCAATTCAAAGTCGATTCACAGTAAACCGATCTGCTCATATCTAGCCCTCTCCATTATTTTAAACAAAAAAAAAATATTTTTCATTGCCCCACAATCAAGGTTCTACATAAGGCAAAATGGGAGAAAATTCTATATAACAGGTGGACAAAAAAATTCAGGACAATGAGACTTAAGGCCAGTTTTATGCATCGGATATTGATAGTCCAATGATGGGATTCGATGTCTTTCAAAGGGTCTCCTAAACCGAACGCAATAGTCTCATAGTACATGTTAACCTCACCTAAAGGGTATCTGTCAGCAGAATATCACTCTCTCAATTTTTTTATACATGCATATAGCTCTTTCAAAGATAAGTTAAGCAATATCATTACATGGCCAATCTGACCCTCTGCTACGAAGAAATCAATCTTTACATTGATATGCAAATGAGGCTGATGAACTAATTTTAGATCTGAAGGCTCTGTCACTCAAGGTCTATTTCCAGCACTGCCGGACTGAGATCTTTCACATTAAGGAGCCATCATTCAAGTAGGAGGAGGTGGAGCTGGGTGGGAAATAGACCTGAAGTGGCAGATGCTTCAAATCTGCAGCCTCGATTGCATATCAATTCAAACACTGATTTCTCAGCAACAGGAGAACAAACCTGCCATGTAAAAGTATTGCTTGACTTGTCTTAAAAAGAGCTACATCCACATATAAGTAGTTTAGAGTATGAAAGCCTGCTGCAAGGTTGCCTTTAAGTCTTTCAGTTAAGTTAAGACATTATGTCTTCTAAACGGATTGGAGATAAAGGAGTTCTACAGGTTCCAGTTTTTATACTTGTGACATATAACATAGCAGTGGGATTCCACCTTTTAAAACCTATGAAAAATCCTTCATCATTTTGTCCCGTAAAACCACTTTATGCTTCAATACTATTTCAAACACTTTGCAATTGGTTGAATCTAATATAGCTTTTATTTTTTGTTATGCTATATACTACAAATGCCATGTAAAAGATATCTTTTCTTAATCAGCCACTTTTGTTGGCTCAAAGCAGCCATGTTGCTGGTAAGCTTTAGTTGACCGGAAGTGCAATTTTATGTCAAAATCCAAAACAGTGGTTTCTCCTCAGGTTCAAACCCGAGTAGGATTTAAGAGAGATGTTTACGCCCTTTTAGCTGACTTTTCACACATTCGCCTTTACTCTTCTTTTAGTATGCAACAGAAGAAAAATGACTACAAGTTCATCCAATATCCAAAAAGAGAAGAAGAACCTCCGATTTACCATGTTGCTAGAATCCTCTAAATTGATGAACACTTCACAGACTGATTTGCATAGGTAAGTGAAACTGTGATAAAATTGAATAGCTTTTGAAACAAAAAGGCTTTTTGAAAATTATTCTGAAAAGAAGCTACAACAAACATCTAGATATTGCTTTTCATAATGCTCTGCTGTATTTCAAGTCTGATGATGGCTTTACAATGGTGTGAATAAGACAGGCGGGTAGCAGGTCTATACTATATGTGCACATGTGCCTACACTCTCTTTGTTTTTATAACAATAATGCACAGGCATAACATAAGAGGGTTTTTTTCTGTATTGATGCTTAGAAATCCAATTTACTGAGGGCCACAGATGTGTCACTTTCATATATGACAAAATATACATCTCTATTTTCCTAACATATTTATGAAATATGAACAGAATGGAAAGCCCAAAAAATAATATAGAAACAGTCAGGGGTTTAAAATACTAAAAGCTGCTAAATATTTGTCACAATTCAAAGCTACGCCAAGATTTAGCAACTTTTCAAGGCAATTTATAATAGAGTTCTGGCAAATAACTTTGATGACTTAGGGCCTGCATGTTCTAATCACTGCCTCCATTTTAAAGAAACTGAATCTTTGTTATGCCGGACTTGGGGAAAGTTTGGCCCACAAGACACACAACAAACAGGGGGTTCACCAGAGACACTTTAACAACAGTGGGCCCTGGTGCATGTGAAGGGGAAGATGAGACACCTTCTGCACTCACCTACAGCTGCACCCTGTGCTCCTAGCCAATCCCTATAAAGGTTCCGCAGCTGTCGCCAAACAGGATACCTTAAGCCCTTAAAGACCCTGTAATAACCCTGGCTAGTGAGCTGGCAGCTGAGGATCACTAGTCTCACTTCTGCACAAATAGAACATGAATGGAAGGTACGACAGACAGGGGAAACAACAAAGGAGCTTCATGGCTGCACTCAGACACCAGGACTGCAGCCTACACCACTTGACACAAGGGCTCCGTCAGCCAAAACAAGGGTGCACTGAACACTCTTATGAAATTTCATTACATATCAGTTTCTACATAATGGAATCAGTAACTAAAGCTCAATAGGTGTGATTTTTATAGGGATTATATCCCACACAAGCATATGTGCTTAGCTTATACTGTCAGTTTGGGCGGACACACTATATTTATGGAAAAATGGAATCTGAAAATAGACAATGGAATTTATCCTACCTATGACCTATTAAGTATCTTAAGCCTGGCTCCTCGCATCATGATCCTTACTAACTATTTGATATTCTGTCAACAGGTAAGTAGAAATACCATATCTGACAAACAGGTCATGTCTGAAAAGGAATGATAAATGGCGAGACGAGGACAGTGAAGAAGTATCATCTGTCATTTTAAATGATTGGCACTTTACTTACTATCCATAAAATGCTGCAACTCAAATGTATATTCACAGTTTTGTGTTACTGCGAATAAATCTGTTACAGTGATAATGTGGCATGGGGCAAGGGCACCCATAAGTGAGAATGTAAAAGTTGCCAAATGACAGATAGAATTTATTATTATAAAGTCCCTGTAAAGTTTATTTAGTTTGTTGGAACAAATAAAAGTTTTTTATAAAGTAATATTTGTAGGATTTCCGGCTTATACAGGGGGTGACTGGATGTTTCTTTGCACCAATGCAAAATTTATAACACATAATGTGTCATTATGGCAATGGAATCAGTCAGTCTAAGGGGTACTTTGCACGCTGTGACATGGCTACTGCGATATTGTCGGGGTCAAATTGAAAGTGACGCACATCCGGCGCCGGTAACGATGTCGCAACGTGTAAAGCCTAGATGCGCCGATAAAAGATCGCAAAAGCGTCGAAAATCGGTGATCTGTGTAGTGTCGGTCATTTTGATTATGTCGCACCAATAGGAGATATGATGTTGTTCCTCGTTCCTGCGGCAGCACACACCGCTGTGTGTGAAGCTGCAGGAGCGAGGAACATCTCCTTACCTGCGTCCACCAGCTATGCGGAAGGAAGGAGGTGGGCGAGATGTTTACGTCCCGCTCATCTCCGCCCCTCCGCTTCTATTGGACGCCTGCCGTGTGACGTTGCTGTGATGCCGCACGACTCGCCCCTTTAAGAAGGAGGCGGGTCGCCGGCCAGAGCGACGTCGCAGGGCAGGTAAATGCATGTGAAGCTGCTGTAGCGATAATGTTCGCTACGGCAGCTATCACAAGATATCGCATGTGCGACGGGGGCGGGTACTATTGCGCTCGGCATCGCTAGCTGATGCTAGCGATGTCGCAACGTGCAAAGTACCCCTAAGGGGTTCTGTTTTATACTCACAGTTGCATTTGGTTGCCAAGATCACCAAAACCAGCCAAAAAAGGCATCACAGGTTGCCTATTTAAGTTCTTCCTGGCGATGAAAGCTCATGAGCTTTCATATTCTGATCTTTCATTTTGATTAATTTTGCCCTTTCACGCTGCCTTGTGTAGCTTGTCACGGGGGTGTTAGTTGTGGGCAAGGTCTGCGTCTTCTGCTCCCCATCACGCTATATGAAAGAATGGGCCTGTGCTGGGTGTTTGGACTTGTGTCGTGAGGGCGGTACACCCATGCAGGCCGTATGCTGCTGTTGACCTTGACTGGTCAGGTCCAGATGTTAACTCATTCACCAAAAGAGACCACCAGTTCTTAAAACAGTCACTTCTCAACAACATAGAAGATAGTGGACACATGTCTTCTCATATGTTTTTTTGTCAACACAAAGTTTTTCCACCAACAATCGTGTTAGTTTCACACCACTTTCCAGCTCAACATAATAGTACAGTTCGTGAAAGTAATTTGCTCCCTCCTGCGGTCCCACGTCCTGTTCTCTTTGTAAAGGAAATGGATTACCATTATGGCCGGACTCTATCTTCACATTACTGATGCATACGTGACTTCCACTCAGGCTACCCCCTTCATCTCACGTTGTATTATGTCCTTCAGGAGTTGTAAACTGCCTAGAACCTTGCTGCTGAGCGTCCTATTTGAGGACCCATCTCACTCGGTCAGTCATTCTCAATGTCAGTACGCTGACCAGACCTTGCTGGATCAATCCGTGTTCCGGTCACCTCTTTCTCATGCTATCCCTGTCTCCAGTCTCCTCTAGCTCTAGGGATACCCACGTCATGCAGACCTGTTGGTTGACCAGACCTTAAGTCTGTTCTCCTCACGGTGGGACCAATCTGATTTTCCACATGAAATTGTCACTCTCCCTGTATACTAGACACTCCCGCTATGGGCTAGTCTTAACTATGTCTGAACCTATTGTCAGCATAACACATTACTATATAACACAATGCACATGACACGTTATTTCCACAATGACACATTAAATAATTCAAATTGCATTTTATGACCATAGCACCATTGGTGTCTTTAGGTGGGAACATGACAAAAATTCCACCTCCTTACTTCTGCTCCACTGATTGTAACCCAGGCATCTAACCTAGCTGAACACAGATATGTCCACCTTTAATTTTCCATAAACCTACTTTAGCACTCCATTTTCCCACTATATTCATTACATTATTGGAGCGTATTGACAAAGTCATTGACAGGCTGCATAGAAGATCTAAACTACCAAGTAGCCATGTATTGTCATATATTAACACTGAAATTTGCCTCTAATTTTTTAACAAAAATTCAGATTTGCATTATTTGTATATTTTTTTTCATTCATTTCAGGCAAATGCAGCAAAAAAAGTGTCTGGCCACCATATTGTAGTATTGTTAGAAAGATAGAAATGGTTAAAATTACAAAAAAAAAAAATTCACCTGGCCCTCACCTGTCCTACCATGCAGCCATGCTCCAGTCAGGTCCTTTCCTTCGATCCAGTCTTCACTTGTCAATCTTTGGTCGTTTCCTGTGTGCACCATTTTTTGGCTCCTCCTGCTCTGACTTGGGGAAGACATTGCACGGCCTATGGTGAAAATGGCATGCCCCATAAGACGGCAAAGATGGGCAAAGGAAGACCAGGGCAAAGAAGATGAGCAAGAAAAAGATTGATGGCACATCCTACCTTTCTAATGTGAACAGGTGCAAACTGAATATTAAACAGTAACAAAAAGGAGACAATTGCACACTGTAGGGATAAGATATGTGGAACAATGAGCTTATGGGAATATAGACATGCATTACAGCTATGATAAACATGTAAAAATTAAGATATTTAACACACAAAAATGGCCAGTTTTATGTGAGCCCAACAGCCAGCGGCAAGGCAACTTCATTTTTGTTGGGTCCCTATCAACATAATGCCTCTTTTTGGGTTAAAAACACTACAATTTATGGGCAGACAGGAACCTGCACATGGAGAATTAAAATCGCCTGAGGCTGAAGAGCAGAAGTGCTCAATCAGGAGGTATGACCCTGTAATCTAAGAAAAAGACTGATGGCACATCCTACCTTTCTAATGTAAAAAGGTGCAAACTGAACATGAAACAGTAAAAAAAAGGAGACAGTTGCACTCTGTAGGGATAAGATATGTGGAACAATGATTATGGCAATCTAGACATGCATTACTGCTATGAAAAACATGTAAAAATTGAAATACTTAGCACACAAAAATGGCCAGTTTTATGTGAGCCCAACAGCCAGCGGCAAGGAAACCTCGTTTTTGTTGGGTCCCTATTAAATTAATGCCTCTCTTTGGGTTAAAAAAACCCCTACAATTTATGGGCGGATAGCAACCTGCAAATAGAGAATTAAAATCTCTTCAGTCTGAGGCTGAAGAGCAGGAGTGCTCAGTCAGAAGGCATGACCCTGTAATCTAAGAAAAAGACTGATGGTACATCCTACCTTTCTAATGTGAACAGGTACAAACTGAATATGAAACATAGTAAGAAAAAGGAGACAGTTGCACTCTCTAAATCCATTTGCCATGGGACTTGCTGCTTCATCATGACAAAATACCTGCCAGCACAGCAATGAAAATCAACCAGTTTTTGACAAAAAAAACGCTTGACAATGGTTTTTCACCTCACTTAGTCACTTGAACTAGCTCCCTGCAACTTTTTGTTATTTCCAAGAGTAAAAAAAAGGCAAAGCTTTTTTAGGCCTGCGACACACATCCGTGCCGCCGGCACCTTTGTCATTTTTTACACGTACCGGCGGCACGGAGACACGTTAAGCAATGCTACCCTATTGTAGCAGGCACACACACGTAAAACCACACGGAACGTGTGTCCGTGTGCGTTTGTACGTGTGTGTGTTTTTCAAAGCGCTGACATGTCAGTGTTTTCACCAGCAGCACGGGTGTCACACGGCCCGCACCCGTACCACACGGGTGTTAGTGTGGATGCGGTCCCGTGTGACACGCGCCGGAGAAAACACACGTGTCAGTGAAAAAAACCCAAAACATTAACTCACCTTCTCCAGCCCTCCTGTCTCTGCCACTGCTGCAGCAGCGGGGAGACGGGAGCGCTGGAGCCGAAGATCAGCACCACGGACAGCAGCGCGGACAGCAGGAAGGACCAGGTGAGTATATAAATTACCGGTTCTACGTGTGCTATCCACGATGGATCGTGGATAGCACACGTAGAACACACGTGGCCCGCACGTACCAGAGACACGTACTTACCTGCACGCAACACGCAGGGGAAACACGTGTCTCTCGGCACGTGCGTGATTTTCACGTGAGTGTGGCAGAGGCCTTAGGATGTAGAAGAGGTTAAGAAAAAATATCTGGAGACACTTAGTGGCAATACTTCAGAAGAAAATAAAAAATGCTTCCAGCAGTGGAAAATACGTTGGGACAAGTGGATATCATCTAATGAATGGCATTTTGAAGGGGACTAATGTGACGCCCTGGCAAAACCAGGTTGTCACAGAGACTGCACAAATCCTTCTAGTGCAGTATTCCCTCCTCCTTAGCCTACCAACACAACACCACACACAGGTAACACCAGCCACAAAAGCCTAGTCACCCCCCCAAGGGACAATAGGGGCACACCAGTGGGCAGGACCAGGTGGATGGGAACGCTCACCTAGGGGTTCTGAGGTGTCAGGGGAGGGAACACAGGAGTTCAGTACTGACAGAGGAAGTGAGAGGAGTGGAGTTGTGGTCAGGGGTTGGAGCCCCTGGACTAGCGGACTACCGGAAATGACTAGGTGGCAGACGGCAGAGCAGGGCCACAGGCGACGGAGATCCGGTCAAAGGAGACCTAAAGTGAATCGGGGCAGGGTTGTAGACCACTGGTGCCGACAGCACGAATCCGGTCCGGAGGCCGTGCACAGGTGGGGTACCTGGACCCCAGGGCAAGGACCGCTTAAAGCACCTTACCGATTAGCCAGCAGGAGACAAGGTTCCAGACTTTGTCCCACGAGTAGCCTAGAGAGCGAAACGGAAGCCCAATGAGGGGGATAAGGTGTCCGCCAGAACCCACAGAGATCCCACGGGTCTTGGTTTACCACATGGACTTTGTGTGATTAATTACCACAGTGAGTACACTCGTACCATCCAGTCCATACCTACAGACTGCTCTCTACAACCCCGTACTATCCTCCAGGCCCTGGGACTACACCTCCCCTACCCGTGGAGGGGATTCCACCTTGCTGCCCCGCTCCATCAGCACCGGGCACCCCCATACCAATGCAGCGACAGTGTCACCAACCATCACCGCAACCCATGGGTGGCATCACTGACAAACTCTTCCCCTGTAAATACCCCCTATTTTCTGTTGTTGTGGCCGACGGGCCGCTGCACGAGCCCCGGATCCGGCCGCCACTCGAGCCCCAGCCATGATCCCGGATCCGAGTGCCTCGGGTATCCTTCCCTGATGTGGTCAGTCACCCCCCTGCCCACGTCACTAATGTTTTCAAGATGTTATATTGAATAAAAAATGCAAGTAAGTAATTATTTTTTGGAGGTACCGTCTCGTATATCCAAATTTTTGTCTGACAACCTCAGCACGGATTTGGCAAGGAAATTCCATGCCCATCATAAGGAGGAACAATGGTGCAGAATAGGAGGCTCCTTTGAGCTCCATCACTATTTGTAGCCCTCAATATTTTACTACCTGGTTAGTTATTAAACAGAAACCCATATATTTTTTTGTGTATTAGCGTTTATTTATATCTTTTTACATATTATTTGAATATGTCATATTCTATTAATGACTCTTGAATAGTTTTTACAATTAGTAAATCTACGATCAAAGATTTCTTCACTTCTGACACCAAGGTCCATACATCAGACTCAAGATATTAGTGACTGATGACACAATTATGAATGAGTGAGTATCCTACTGCCTAGTTGCCATGAGAAAATATCTGTCACTTGCTTCATAATATACGGTAATCACTTGCTTCTACTACTAAGCCATCCACTTGATTGTCGGTAGAAGATTCTTTCCTGGTGTCATCTTGAACTTTTTCCTGCAATCAATGGTTGAATTGCACAGCTTGAAACAAGAGCATTAGGGATAAGAAGGGAATTAAATTGGGAATAAAAAGGAAATATAGTTAGTAATCTATCACAAATTTTACGAAAATGTGTTACTCGGCTGTGAGAGGGGATACATTTTAGTCCAAATCATTGTGTTGAGAAAATAACAAGACTAAAGGGGGCTTTACACGCTACGATATCGTTAATGTTTTGTCGTCGGGGTCACGTCGTTAGTGACGCACATCTGGCGTCATTAACGATATCGCAGCGTGTGACACTTACCAGCGACCTTAAGCGACCTCAAAAATGGTGAAAATCATTCACCATGGAGAGGTCGTCCCAAAACCAAAAATCGGTAATGGTTGATTATCGATGTGGTTCGTCGTTCCTGTGGCAGCACACATCGCTGTGTGTGACACCGCAGGAGCGAGGAACGTCTCCTTACCTGCCGCCGGCCACAATGCGGAAGGAAGAGGTGGGCGGGATATTACGTCCCGCTCATCTCCGCCCCTCCGCTTTGATTGGCCGGCCGCTTAGTGACGTCGCGGTGACGTCGCTGTGATGCCGAAAGTCCCTCCCCCTTGAGGGAGGGATTGTTTGGCAGTCACAGCGACGACGACGACCAGGTAAGTGCGTGTGACGCTGCCGTAGCGATAATGTTCGCTGCGGCAGCGATCCCACGAAATCGCATGCACGACGGGGGCGGGTGCTTTTGCGTACCATATCGCTAGCAATTGCTAGCGATATCGTAGCGTGTAAAGCCCGCTTTACTCCTTCTGTGGCCCTCAATTAATACAAAGGTAACTTAATTATTTAATAATATTAACTCAATTATTCTCAATTTCATTCCATCAAGAGCAGGTTGTATCCATCTTGCGGTTCTGCTTTCAGGTGAGATCGGGAATAAATAAGTGACTACCTTGTCTTTACTAGAGCATCTGATGGTGAGGATAGGCTTGTGCTGGAAGTTAACCAGAAGTTGCTACTCAGGGAGACATGGTACTATGAAAGCTGACCCCAAGGGTAGGGAATGTAGGCACGGGCCCAGATGCAGGCAGGTACAGTCTCTGGTGCAGCCAGGATGGTTGATGCACAGTGGACGGCTGGTTCAGTCAGGTATGGAAAATACGGCTGGTACAACAAGTGCAGCAGATATAGCAGTTATTGCTGGTACAGATAGGTGCAGCAGATACAGCAGGCATGACTGGTACAGTTAGGTACAGCAAGTACAGTGGATTTTAGGACAGAGATACGTATTAGCAAACAGCTTAAGACACAGCATGAGTGACATGACCTGACAACTAGCACCATGTCTCTATGAATAGACCACGTTGCAGAAGCACCTACCATAGGGGGAGGATGCCTTAAATACCTAGTGCTTCTCAGCCATAGGCTGAGAGGGACTTCTGGGTTGGGGTACACTGGCTCTTTAATAATAGGTGTGCGTGCTCTCAGGAGACCTGTGTGGCATGAGCAGGCCCTGAGAGCCAGAGGCAGAGATGGAGTGAGGTGCTTATGTTGAGCAGCCAAGAGGATGAGTGTGTTGGCGGTCCCACCTTGTGGAGGGGTCAGGACAGTGTGGGCATGTCGGTAACATGGTTACACTTGCTCTCCTTAGGACTATATAATAATATACATCACCCACATTTGTGCTAAACGTGAGCGACATTGCTGAGATCCTATTTCAGACATTTAGTACTGGCAAGCCCTAATGGACCCAACTGAATAAGGCAATAACAACGTCTGAACAGGTTTAGAGCTAGCCAGAGGTATATAGTAAAATGAGGATCCTATTACTTAAAAAGTACTCAAAAATATAAAAACAACACAGAGGCATAAAGTGGGAGGTTAAAGTGAACCTGTCGGTGCAATATGCACCTAGCGATCTCGTTGGGGTCACGGATTTTGTGACGCACATCCGGCCGCTGTAGCAATGCCGTTGCATGTGGCACCTATGAGCGATTTTGCATCGTCGCAGAAACGTGCAAAATCACTCATCGGCGACATGGGGGTCCATTCTCAAATATCGTTACTGCAGCAGTAACGAAGTTGTTCCTCGTTCCTGTGGCAGCACACATCGGTACGTGTGACACCGCAGGAACGAGGAACCTCTCCTTACCTGCCTCCCGGCCACAATGCGGAAGGAAGGAGGTGGGCGGGATGTTCGTCCCGCTCATCTCCGCCCCTCCGCTTCTATTGGGCGGCAGTTCAGTGACGCTGCAGTGACGTTGCTGTGATGCTGCACGGACCGCCCCCTTAGAAAGGAGGCGTTTCGGCGGTCACAGCGACGTCGCAGGGAAGGTAAGTAGTGTGACGGGTCCGGGCGATGTTGTGCAACACGGGCAGCGATTTGCCCGTGTCGCACAACAGATGGGTGCGGGTACGCATGATGGCGATATCGGTACCGATATCGCAGTGTGTAAAGCGGCCTTAACGCTCTTGTGACTAGTCCCTGCGCTCATTAACATATGATAAAAGATCTTTAGAAATACTTTTTCTAAAGATCTCTTTATCTATGCTACGAGATACAGGGACAGTTAGGCAGGGATTAGAAATATCCACCCAGAACTGCTCATGGTTCTGGGTGAATATTGCCCCTGACAGGTTCCCTTTAAATGGATAGGATCAAAGTAAAGGAGAATATTGGGAGAGAAAGTGCTAGGATTTCTTTTTTTTTTTTTTTCAAATAGTAAATATATTATTTCTTTTTTACGGATTTAGACCAAATTAATGAAACTAAAAATTAATCAATTTCCTTTAAATCTTCACATCACTGTGTGTCTTGGCCTACAGAGCGGCTGCATATTCTATAGGCACCGGTATACACGCATTCTGCAGTTAACTAGAATTCAGTTTATGCATGATTTCTCTTTATTGATCAACTCTTCACAGATACAGAAGACACATTTGGGTGTTTGTGTTTTGTTTTATTATTGTATCACACCACAGCTGCTTGCTAAGCTGCATAATAAAACCCATAAGTGATATAATTGCTTTTGTAATGTCGAAAATATTGCTTTACCGTGAAGGAAGAAATGAGATGAAAATAGAGACAGAATGGTAGGTTAATTTCCTTTAGGCAAGTCTATTAAAAACTGCTATTATTTCAATTTACACATAACCTATAGGATTAAAAGTCATGGGAAAAGTGTGAAGAATAATATTTATAAATTTGAATTTTTAACAATAACAGTATGAATACAAAAGACATGTATCTTTGTTATATTGTATGATTAAATAATAAAGATAGACAGACAGATTGATAGATAGATAGATAATGGATGGATAGATAGATAGATAGATAGATAGCTGATAGATAGATAAATAGATTATAGATACATAGATGGATAGATGGATAAATTAGTAATCTGACCCAATAACTAAGGCGGGCTTTGCACACTACGACATCGCAGGTGCGATGTCGGTGGGGTCAAATTGAAAATGACGTACTTCCGGCATCACATGCGACATCGTAGTGTGTAAAGGTTCGATGATACGATTAACGAGCGCAAAAGCGTCGTAATCGTATCATCGGTGCAGCGTCGGCGTAATCCATAATTACGCTGACGCAACGGTCCGATGTTGTTCCTCGCTACTGGGCAGCACACATCGCTGTGTGTGAAGTCGCAGGAGTGAGGAACATCTCCTACCGGCGTCACCACGGCTTCCGTAGGATATGCGGAAGGAAGGAGGTGGGCGGGATGTTTACATCCCGCTCATCTCCGCCCCTCCGCTCCTATTGGCCGCCTGCCGTGTGACGTCGCTGTGACGCCACACGACCCGCCCCCTTAATAAGCAGGCGGGTCGCCGGCCAGAGCGACGTCCCAGGACAGGTGAGTCCATGGATATCGCAGCTGCGACGGGGGCGGGGACTATCGCGCTCGGCATCGCAGCATCGGCTTGCGATGTCGCAGCGTGCAAAGTACCCCTAAGCTGCAAGTGTAGGGCACTTGTTACACAATTTCTGTTGCTGTATGTATCTATCACTACTTACAAGTAGAGTCTTCACAAAATGACTTGACTCGACTACAGACTTGTATGAAGATTCTAGAAGAACGTTTATTTTCCAGCTGAATTCTTATATTATGCCCAGTTACAGAAGGTAAAAAATCTGAAATCTTTAGATTTCATGATAATCCAACTTTGATGCGATGTTATTCAAAGATGTCCGCCACTGTTCTCGGAACCTGAAAGATAAAAAGAAACATATATGTGATGCTAGTCGCTAATTATGGATAGTCTAGACGGAAAGCTAGTCAGGCAAGCTGGGGTCAGGTAACAGGAGAACACGACAGGACACAGGGAGTAAGCAGAAATGCAGTCAGGTCACAGGCCGAGGGTTAGGGCGGCATCACATGGTACGATCTATCGTGCGATCGCACGAGCGATCGTACCCGCCTTTGTCGCTTGTGCGTCACGGGCAATTTGTTGCCCATGGCGCACAAAGTCGTTAACCCCCTGTCACATGTACTTACCTCCTGGGTGACGTCGCTGTGGGCGGTGAACATCCTCTTCCTGAAAGGGGAGGGACGTTCGGTGTCACAGCGACGTCACACAGCGGCCAGCCAATAGAAGTGGAGGGGCGAAGATGAGCGGGACGTAACATCCCGCCCACCTCATTCCTTCCGTATTGCCGGCTGGACGCAGGTAAGCTGTGTTTGTCGTTCCCGGGGTGTCACACGTAGCGATGTGTGCTGCCTCAGGAACGACGAACAACTGGAGCACAGAAGGAGGACCAACATTTTGAAAATGAACAACGTGTCAATGAGCAACGATAAGGGGAGTATTTTTGCTTGTTCACAGTCGTTAGGAGCTGTCACACACTACAACTTCTCTAACAATACCAGATATGCGTCACAAATTCCGTGACCCCGCCGACATATCGTTAGATATATCGTAGCGTGTGACGGGGCCTTTAGAATTCCAAGAGAGTAGGTATCAGATTCAAGGAGCAGGCTGAGACGTGGTCAGGTAATGGTCTGAGGTCAGAAGCCAGGAGATAATGGCAAGAACAGGGAGCAGGCAGAGAGGAGCCCAATAACAGTACGGGGTCAAGAAACTTAGATCAGAACACAACCACAAAACAAGCCAAGAGCACAACTGCAGAACCAGAGAGTACGACTGGCAAAGTTCTGGGAGAGCATGCTCAGTAATGAAGCAGAGGAATTATCAGGAAGGTGGAACATCTAAGTAAAGGCACCTCCCAGAACCTGCATGGATCCTGTGCTGTCAAACAACCTGCCAGCTAGTGCTCAAAGAAACACAGCAGAGCATCTCCAAATATGCAAGATGCTCTGCACGCTCTGCAACTCTGTACATCATGAAGGCACGGCAGAGCATCACATGTGTGGAAGATGATCTGCATATAGGAATCGTGACAATTCAAGTATGCAACAGTAAAACTGCACCCAGTTTTAAAGTCCAAGTATAAGGTCGGTTGCTTGTAGTCCACAACAGTAGGATAATCTAAGGCGGGCTTTGCACACTACGACATCGCAGGTGCGATGTCGGTGGGGTCAAATTGAAAATGATGCACTTCCGGCATCGCATGCGACATCGTAGTGTGTAAAGGCTCGATGATACGATTAACGAGCGCAAAAGCGTTGTAATCGTATCATCGGTGCAGCGTCGGCGTAATCCATGATGTCGTTCCTCGCTCCTGCGGCAGCACACATCGCTGTGTGTGAAGCCGCAGGAGCGAGGAACATCTCCTACCGGCGTCACTGCGGCTTCCATAGGATATGCGTAAGGAAGGAGATGGGCGGGATGTTTACATCCCACTCATCTCCGCCCCTCCGCTCCGATTGGCCGCCTGGCGTGTGACGTCGCTATGACGCCGCACGACCCACCCCCTTAACAAGGAGGCGGGTCGCCGGCCAGAGCGACGGTCGCAGGATCAGCTGCTGTCACTGAGGTTATCCCGCGGCCACCGCTGGATCCAGCGGTGGCCGCAAGTTACCTGACTGACAGCAGCTGATCGCGCTACTCATCTCATTAGCTGCGTGGAGGTGACCGGAGCGGTGGTGTCTTCTGCTGCTCCTGTCACCTGCATGCAGCAGAGCTGGAAACGACGCTGGAGGTCCGTGGATTACGCCGGACATGGAGGGCTTTGTCGGGGTTAATAAATTGGTAATGAGGGAATTTGTTAGTGTTTTTTATTTCCAATAAAGGATTTTTTCGGGTGTGTGTGTTTTTTAACTGTCACTTACAGATTAATCATGGAAGGTATCTCGGGGAGACGCCTGACATGATTAATCTAGGACTTATTGGCAGCTATGGGCTGACAATAACTCCTTATTACCCCGATTTGCCAACGCACCAAGGCAAATCGGGAAGAGCCGGGTACAGTCCCAGAACTGTTGCATATAATATATGCGGCAATTCTGGGCGGCTGCTGACTGATATTGTTAGGCTGGGGGGCTCCCCATAACGTGGAGCTCCCCATCCTGAGAATACCAGCCTTCAGCCGTATGACTTTATCTGGCTGGTATTAAAATGGGGGGGACCGCACGCCGTTTTTTTTAATTATTTATTTATTTATTTCACTGCACAGTATAGACACGCCCACCGGCTGCTGTGATTGGGTGCAGTGAGACAGCTGTCACTCAGCGTGGTGGGCGTGTCTCACTGCAACCAATCACAGGCGCCGGTGGGCGGGTAAAGCAGGGAATACGAGATTGATTAATGGGCGGCCGGCTTTTTCAAATTAGTAAAAGCCGCCGAAGTTTTTATAACAGCAGTGCAGCGCTGCGCCGCAGATCGGGGAACGGTAAGTATGAGAGAGGGGGGGGGAACTGACCGACAGACAGTGAGAGGGACAGATAAGACAGAGAGACTGACCGACAGACATAGAGACCGACCAACGGACAGATGGAGAGAACGAAACAGAAAAAGAAAAAAGACCGACATCACATGAAAAAAGCACAAAACGTACAGGGAGCAAACAGAGATGCGTCCGTGTCACTCGGACGTGCGCACAGACCCATTGACTTTCATTGGGTCCGTGCTGCGTGTTGCGTGCAGAAAACGGACATGCTGCCGTGCAAAACGCACACAGGTACGGATCACGGACATGGACAAACGGACATGCATCAAAAACGCACGTGGAGCTTTTATCATACAATAACATTGGTGCACGTTTGTCCGTGTCTCCAGTATACACGGAAACGGACCAAACACGCACGGGTTTCACGGATGTGTGTTTCAGGCCTAAGAGGTACTGAGTAGTGAAAGTCAGATGAGCACCAGCCTGTACAACAGATGACCGGCGTGAGAAGTGCCTGAAGTGATGAGTAGTGATGAGCAAGCACAAAAGAGCTCGGATGCTCTGTACTCGAATCAAGCATGTTGAAATGATTGACTTGAGTACTGATCACAATAGCAGTCAATGGGTGACTCAAGAATATTTTTCCCAAAGAAGTGGGCTGTTACCTGCTCTGGCACAGCCTTCAGCTACCCCGGCCACCACAGTATATCATCTATGTGCAGCAGGCAGCAGACATTACCCAGCACCTCCATTCTGTCTTCCTGACCACCACAGTCTCCATCATTAAAGCGCAATTGACATCGCAACTTCCATTCCGTCCAAACATTCCCCCCGGCCAAAGTAACTGTGAGGTTTGTGCTGCTTGAGTGCCGGTTCAGGAAAAGAGAAAGAGATGTATTTTTCAGAACAAGGACTTGAGCAGAACTAAACACACAGTTATGTTGGTCGGGGTGAACATTTGGATGGCGGGCGATGCTAGCTGCATGCGGATGATAGGGACTGTGATGGCTGGGAAAATGAAACAGAGGGTGCTGGATGATGTCTGCTGCCCACTAATCCGATCAGTAAATGATGTAACAAGGAAAAAAAATCAAAATTCCAAAATTATGGCTTTTTGCAATTTTGCAATCAAGGCAATAAAAGGCAATCACAACATCGTATCTGCCCCAAAATGGTATCATTAAATATATCAGCTTAGAGTGCAAAAAATAAGCCCTCAAGTAACTTCATATCACAAAAAAATCAATAGTTTCAGGTTTCAGTAAATGGAGACAAAAGCATTATTTTATTTTTAACAAATTCAAGAACTTTTTTCACCACCAAAAAAAACAAAACAATACATGTTTGCTATCTGCCTACTTGTTCTAACCTGGATAATTATCTTGCGAGGTCAGGTTTACCAGAGTTAGCATCGTAAATAAATCTTAAAAAAGATTGAGGAACTTTTTTTTGCAATTTCAATGCACTTAGATTTTTTTTCCCGTTTTCAGTATACAATGTGGCAGAATGAATGGTTAAAGTACACCTCGTTCCGCAAAAACCAAGCCCACATATGGCTACATTGATGAAAAAGCAAAAAAGTTATGGTTCTTGGAGTAGCGATGTCGCTCGTGAAAGCACCCGCCCCCATCGTTTGTAAGTCATGGGCAAATCTCTGCCCATGGCGCACAATATCGCTAGTACCCATGACACGGACTTACCTGCCTAACGACGTTGCAGTGGCCGGCAAACTGCCTCTTTTCTAAGGGGGCGGTTCGTGCGCCGTCACAGCGATGTCACACGGCAAGTGTCTAATAGAAGCGGAGGGGCAGAGAGCAGCCGCAGTAAAGTCACGCCCACCATGTTGCCGGAGGACGCAGGTACGCTGCTGTTTGTCGTTCCTGAGGTGTCACACGTAGCGATGTGTGCTGCCTCAGGAACGACGAACAACCTGCATCCTGCACCAGCAACGATATTTTGAAAATGAACAACGTGTCAACGATCAGGTGAGCATTTTTGATCGTTAGCGGTCGCTCGTAGGTGTCACACGCAACGACGTCGATAACGAGGCCGGATGTGAGTCATGAATTCCGTGACCCCAACAATATCTCTTTAGCGATGTCGTTGCGTGTAAAGCAGCCTTAACCTCTGGGATTGATGCCAGCTGTCAATTCACAGCTGACATCAACCCCAAAAGTTTTACCCTGGTTGCCAAGGATCCCACACCATTTTTGTTTAATTATTTGAATAAATCAGTTAAGAAACGGCGTAGGATACCATCTATTTTTCATAATCAGCCAACGTAAAGCAGACAGTTAAGGGTTGCAGCCCACAGCTGTCTGCTTTACCTGCATTGGTTATCAAAACTATAGTGGACCCCAAGTAATTTTAAAAGTATTTTGGAGCCAATCCAGTCCACTAGATGATCAGGTGGGAGGGACAGAACATGGACAGTCACAGAAGAGAGTGGGAGTGAGTCGGTGATGGAGAGAGTGATTGGAAGCACTGACAGGAGTGTGACAGTAACCTGAGGCCCCAGGGGGTTGGTTGACGGTGGAGTATGGTGGAGTACTCCCGGAACCACAGCACCAATGGGGTACAGAATCCTAGGTCAGGCAAACGCTCCAGTCAGACCTGATAAAATCTGCACATTGAGGGGACCATCAAGGACCTCACTAACCTTGAAGTTCATGACACAGTAGCAACTGAAGAACCGGGGAACAGGACCAGGGACTCCGACCCCACAGGGTTCATGCTACCATCATACAGACCACGGAAAAGAGACTACCAGGAGGGGACCCCCAGCCACGCCAAGCCTCAAGGACCCACCAACCAAAGACAGGTGCAGGGGAAAGAAGCCACCAGGTCACTTAACTGGCACTGGGACTAAGGGGACAAGCAGTCGAGACCAGCCCTCCTCGGATGACCAGTTTCCATCTGACTGTGAGTAAAGGAACCAGTTACTCTGCAACCCCTTGTGTGGCCTACCTTTTTTCTGCACCCATCTACATCACCTATCCTCTGGGGCCTGGCCCTGCTTGCGGAGGGCCTAACATCCAGGCTGCCACCAACACCAGCCCCAGTAGCGAGAACTGTGCAGCGGCGGCTCCATCCACATAGCTGCAAACCGCAAGTGGCGTTACTTATAAACTTTCATTTAAATTCACCTGTAACACCCCTTTTCAAAAGCATCCCCAGGACACGGAACCGGGCAACGGCCACCAAGTGACATCTCCCCAGCAATACACCGCCCTGTACCGAGTACCCCATAGCCCTGGGTGACACACATGCCCTTGTCAATGTATGGAGTTACCTGAGGTGCAGGGTCATGGTAAGTTGAAGTGCATGAAGGAATTTCAGAATGAGGAATTGGTAGCGCCTTGTACTGAGCTTGAATGCAGAGTGTTGAGGAAAGCCTGCTTTACATGTTATGATTCTGCATACGATATCGCATGCGATCGTAACCGCCCCCATCGTATGTGCGGCACGTTCAATTTTGTTGAATGTGCCACACAAACGATTAATCCCCGTCACACGTACTTACCCATCCATATGACCTCGATGTGGGCGGCGAACATCCACTTCCTGGAGTGGGAAGGACGTTCGGCGTCACACCGACGTCACACGGCAGCCGGCCAATAGAAGCGGAGGGGTGGAGATGAGCGGGACGTAAACATCCCGCCCACCTCCTTACTTCCGCATAGCCGCCGGCGGGAGCCGCGGGACGCAGGTAAGCTGTGTTCATCGTTCCCAGGGTGTCACACACTGCGATGTGTGATACCTCGGGAACATTGAACAACCCGCCGTTCAATTTTTAGGAATTGAACGACGTGCATGCGATGAACATTTTGACGTTCAATCGCAGGGAGGTTTCACACACTTCAATTTAACTAACGATGCCGGATGTGCGTCACTTACGACGTGACCCCGCCGACACATCGTTAGATAAATTGTAGCGTGTAAAGCCCGCTTAAGGCTTAGCATCCTGTTGCTTTGCAAAAATGATTGTACTCCCAGGAACAATGGTTGGACTTAGGAGTGTGCTGTTTTGGTTTTTGGATCTGCATCAAAATCACTTAAACTGAATCTCTTAATCTGATACTGTCTCCTTGACTCACATTGATAGTTTTTTCCAGGACCTTTAACATTGCCATGGCTGTGGCATGCTGACATTCCTTTTCTAGTGCCTCTATTTCTGTTTTGCGTGCTGTTTTTAATTCCACTTCTGCCTTTTCTGTGTAGTAATTCCACTGCTGCAGTCTCTTCCAATGCATCCATTGCTGCTTTCGCCTCCATCTCAGTTTTCTTTGGCGCGAAGGTGACTTGTATCTTAGTGGCCTCACCTTCTCCACGTGCTCTTATAAGAGTAGAATATTTTCAAGAGTGAGATTTTAATGATTGCTTTGACCGCATGGTGCATCTGGGAATGTGAGATCATGTCTCTGGTATTTGGGCAATTCTTGCCTCTGTCATAGATTTTATATTATTTACTGTACAATCTTCCTCATAATTAAATAGATGGAAACGTTGCAGTTTTTCTAGAGAATCATGTGTATTAGGTTTTTCCAGAGTTGTAGCATATTTTTCACTTGTCACTGTATAGGACTCATAAACTGTACATAGTTGTCCTAGGGCTGGCTATGGGCTGAGTTTGAGAGATGAGACTTTAGTCTGATACATTACAGTAGACTTCACATTTTGCAGTCTCTAATTTTTCTTTAACTTTCCATGTGGGGTTGTTACTTGTTAGGCTGTGTGCGCACTTTGCTTTTTTACCTGCTTTTCCAGTGCTTTTTCAACTGCAGCGTTTTCATGCCAAAATGCTTGCGTTCTGCTTTTCAATCAAAGTCAATGGGACATTGAGCTTTCTTGTGCGCACTTTGCTGTTCAAAACACTGCGTTTAATTTGCATAAATTTGGGCAAAAACTCAGCGTTTAAAGAAGCAGCATATTAATTGTTTTTGCCATTTTGGCTGCGTTTCCCATCCATTCAATTTAATACAAAACTGCAGCGTTTCTAAAAGCACCGGTAAAGCACTAAAAACTCATGAAAATCGCAAGGTGCGCATAGGCTACTTTCTTTCCGTTTTACATGCATTTTTAAAGCCAAAAGCATTGTCCTTTCTGCCAGAGGATGCTTTTTGAACTGCAACTACCTTGACGCAAAGTGCGCACGTAGCCTTAGGGGCACTTTGCACACTACGACATCGCAGGTGCGATGTCGGTGGGGCAAATCGAAAGTGACGCACTTCCGGCTCTCGACATCGTAATGTGTAAAGCATTTATGTTATGATTAACGAGCACAAAAGCGTCGTAATCGTATCATCGGTGTAGCGTCTGTCATTTCCATGAATTGGGAAAGACCGATGTTACGATGTTGTTCCTCGTTCCTGCGGCAGCACACATCGCTGTGTGTGAAGCCGCAGGAGCGAGGAACATCTTCCTTCCTTCCGCATTGCCGGCGGGAGCTGCGGGACGCAGGTAAGCTGTGTTCATTGTTCCCGGGGTGTCAAACGGAGCGATGTGTGCTGCCTCGGGTACGATGAACAACCGGCGCCATTAAAAATAAACAATTTTTTAAAAATAAGCGACAAGTACACGACTCATGATTTGTGTGCGATTCTGCGTCGCTCGGAGGTGTCACACAAAACGACGTCGCAAGCGATGCCGGCTGTGCGTCACGAAAACCTTGACCCCGACGATGCATCGCGCGATAGCTCATTTCGTGTGACGCCCGCATAAGTCTTCTCCTCAGATATGATATGTTACAGGCAGAATGAATCTGCGCATAGATGTGGGCTACTTGATTTCTAGAAGGGTCTGTGCTGAATGAGACTGGGCCGTGATTGCTTCACACACACAGTGATACTTTCTGTATGCTGCAAAAAGATATGTTGTCTGTTGCTGAATCTTTATAGAAGCTGCAGTCTGGCTTTGCAGTTTACACCGTGTGCAGAATTATTAGGCAAGTTGTATTTTAGAGGATTTTTTTTATTATTGATTAACAACTATGTTCTCAATCAACCCAAAAGACTCATAAATATCAAAGCTTAATATTTTTGGAAGTTTGAGTGGATTTTTTTTTAGATTTAGCTATCTTAGTAGGATATCTGTTTGTGCAGGTAACTATTACTGTGCAGAATTATTAGGCAACTTAATAAAACCAAATATATTCCCATCTCACTTGTTTATTTTCACCAGGTAAACCAATGTACCTGCACAAAATTTAGAAATGAACATTTCTTACATGCAAAAACAAAACCCCCAAAAATTAGTGACCAATATAGCCACCTTTCTTTCTGATGACACTCAACAGCCTACCATCCATAGATTCTGTCAGTTGCTTGATCTGTTTATGATCAACATTGCGTGCAACAGCCACCACAGCCTTCCAGACACTGTTCCGAGAGGTATACTGTCTTCCCTCCCTGTATATCTTAAATTTTATGAGGGACCACAGGTTCTCTATCGGGTTCAGATCAGGTGAACAAGGGGGCCATGTCATTATTTTTTCTTCTTTTAGATCTTTACTGGCCAGCTACGATGTGGAGTAGTTGGATGCATGTGATGGAGCATTGTCCTGCATGAAAATCATGTTTTTCTTGTACAATACTGACTTCTTCCTGTACCACTGCTTGAAGAAGTTGTCTTCCAGAAACTGGCAGTAGGTCTGGGAGTTGAGCTTCACTCCATCCTTAAAGGGAACCAATCATCAGGATTTTCGTGTATAAGCTGCAGCCAGTGCAGTACTGGCACTATCAGGCACATTGTGTACATACCATCAGGGGGCAGCTCGGGTGTTTAGTCAGTGAAATCCAACTTTATAAAGTTTGAAATTTCGTGCACTTTTTGATTGACGTGTGCACCTCTGCAGATAATGTCCGGGCGTGTTATGCACGCGTTCCCCGCCCCCCACCAGCCTGTTCCTCCCTCTCTCCTGATGTCCGGGCGGGTTATGCACGTGTTCCCCGCCCCCCCCGCGCTGCCTGTTCCTCCCTCCCTCCCTCTGGCTGTATGTAAAATGCTAATCTTCAGAAACATGGCGCCGGAGTGGGCCTCTGCGCATAGCGCTTATCTCCGGCGCCATGTTTCTGAAGCCCGCATTACACAGCTTGGTGTCTGCAGACTGCAGAACAGCTGATCGGAGGACGCGATCAGCTGTAGCTATGATGACGTGCCGCCTCAGGACACCAGGACAGGACAGGAGCTTGCCAGCAACATCGGGGGTAAGGTGAGGTAAGTTCACAATGGACTCACATGACCCCGTGACGGCAGTGCTGCGAGACCCGGTCACGGTAGTGATATCGGGTGGCACTGTCTTCACGGGGTCAGGTGAATGAAATTACTAGCACCTGTGATGTCATTGCCCCAGCAGGCACGCACACATTATACACACACATACACACACTATATATACACACACACACACACACACACACACTGCTGTGTGTGCGCCCCTGCGTTGACCTGGGCTCACCTTCTGAGTTCAAGGTCACTGCAGGAAAGCACTCACAGCTGTGCGTGTGTATAATGTGTGTATGCGCGTGTGTATAATGTGTGTGTGCGCGTGTGTATAATGTGTGCGTGCGCGTGTGTATAATGTGTGCGTGCGCGTGTGTATAATGTGTGCGTGCGCGTGTGTATAATGTGTGCGTGCGCGTGTGTATAATGTGTGCGTGTGTATAATGTGTGCGTGCGCATGTGTATAATGTGTGCGTGCGCGTGTGTATAATGTGTGCATGCGCGTGTGTATAATGTGTACGTGCACGTGTGTATAATGTGTGCATGCGCGTGTGTATAATGTGTGCGTGCGCGTGTGTATAATGTGTGCGTGCGCGTGTGTATAATGTGTGCGTGCGCGTGTGTATAATGTGTGCGTGCGCGTGTGTATAATGTGTGTGTGCGCGTGTGTATAATATGTGCGTGCGCGTGTGTATAATGTGCGCGTGTGTATAATGTGTGTGCGCGTGTGTATAATGTGTGTGCGCGCGTGTATAATGTGTGTGCGCGCGTGTATAATGTGTGTGCGCACGTGTATAATGTGTGTGCGCACGCGTGTGTATAATGTGTGTGCGCACGTGTATGTGTGTATAGTGTGTGTGTATAGTGTGTGTGTATAGTGTGTGTGTGTATAGTGTGTGTGTGTATTGTGTGTGTGTGTGTGTGTATAGTGTGTATAGTGTGTGTGTGTGTATAGTGTGTATACTGTGTGTGTATAGTGTGTGTGTGTGTGTATAGTGTGTGTATAGTGTGTGTGTATAGTGTGTGTGTGTGTGTGTATAGTGTGTGTGTGTACAGTGTGTGTGTATAGTGTGTGTGTGTATAGTTGTGTGTGTGTGTATAGTGTGTGTGTATAGTGTATGTGTGTGTATAGTGTGTGTGTGTATAGTGTGTGTGTGTATAGTGTGTGTGTGTGTGTATAGTGTGTGTGTGTGTATAGTGTATAGTGTGTGTGTGGGTAGTGTATAGTGTGTGTGTATAGTGTGTGTGTGTATAGTGTGTGTGTGTGTAGTGTATAGTGTGTGTGTATAGTGTGTGTGTGTGTATAGTGTGTGTGTATAGTGTGTGTGTGTGTGTATAGTGTGTGTGTGTATAGTGTGTGTGTGTGTGTAGTGTATAG